>NC_041362.1:7391232-7618732 GCF_900634415.1 Cottoperca gobio | reverse complement strand
ATAAATCAATATTGGTAATAAGAAAGATGCTTCACAGAATGCAGAATATCCTGTATCTTGTTTTCCAAAGTGTTTTTTCCAACACTTACGCCTGATAAATTAAAAAAACTCACTGAATCAAAGGCTATATCCGACAAAATTAGCTACAAATGAACTCTGACCCGTTCAAAGAGAAAGGGAGTCCGTAGTAGAAGTAGTTGAGCAACTGTAATGGCAAAAGGCAGGTGATGTGAGTGGCAGAGCAACATGTAATGACACAAACATTCCCAAACTAGGCAACAAGGGGCAACGTACGAACAGCCTGTCTGTCTATGTTTCCATTCAAGCCTTAATGTGTTGCTCATGTGATGGCCTGAGTGTTCTTCAGCCTGATCACTATCGGCAGTAGTGGCAGGGTGTTCAGAGAAGAGCTGTTCTCACCCAGCTACCTCTGACAGCCAACTAACAGGAGCACCCGGGGGAGGCTGCTAAAGAGACCGCAGTGGGCGGCATCTCATCAGACTTTCTGAATGCAGGCTTTATGGTATAAATGATAGAAAAGGCTTCAATTGGATCATTATTCTTTGACAGTATCTTTCAGATTGGCTACTAACCAAATAAACATTACAATGGTCATTTTACTATCCTCGGAAAATGATGAGATCAGATTTCAATTTAAAATGTTGCTAAAGCCTTATTGGTGCATGGCAGTGTGTAACATTACTAAGCCCCACCCACTTCCAATCAGTTACAAAAGCAGAAATCTGTCTCGTAAAATAAACAAAGACCGTTCTAACTTTGCTAGAAAACGATAATGTAAGAACACATCGCTCATAGTAAGAAGCTGATTGAGAAAATGTGGTTCAGTGCGTTCACAATCCCAGCTCAAACTATAACACCCCACATACCCCTCTAGCGAGTGCAGGGCTGGCTCTAGTGGCAGGAGTAAAGGAGGAAGTCAGGTGACGTAGTAACGAGCGACAAAGTCCGCGTATGTAGGAAGTTGGGGTAGTCGGATGGGTGGGATAAAGATTGGGTTGGACAAACAAACAGAGGAGACCTCTGTCCCGTGTGGGTCAATGTTGACTTGTTTTAACTAACGTAAGTTAACTTGCGTCACAAACTGGAATTACAGAGCAGATGTCCAACGTACCGAGGCTGAGTCCTCACCCCAGTGGCCCTGGTTTGAATCTGACCCACGGCCCATTGGCTGCATGTCGTCAACTCTCTCTCTCCCCCATCCCTGTCTATCTTCAGCTGTACTACCAAAGGCTATAAAGCCCATACTTATTTTAACCCAAACCATGATCTTTTCCTAAACCTAACTAAGTAGTTGTGTTTGGATTCACAACGTCAACAACATGTTGAAGTCTAACAGACTACCCTGACGACTCAAGGGGTCCTGACCAAACGTCTGTATGTGAGATCTTGTTGGTTTTTGGGGCCTTTAAAGTTCAATCTAATCAATCTAATCAATTTAAGATTTTCTTTTGAAACTTTGGAAAAAACGCACCATTCTGTTTTCCATATTTAGGATCCTGATCCAGAAGTTGTAGTGCAACTTTCTGAGAATAACTTATACACCTATAACCTATAACCTATATCTTATCCAGGGACACTAAATGTAGTTTCTCTCCTGGATAAGGAGCTCTGACACGGCAGCTCAAACTGTGTATATAATTATTCTGAGAACAGCGGCAGGTGTTTATTCCTGTGGACTACGGAGGTACAATAGAGCTCAGCAGCTCCTGACACAGAGTTGGACCATGTCCCTGAGTGTAAAAATAGCCATTTGGCAAATGGCGTTATCTTCCTATTCCTATCTTTTAGTCCCCCTTGTTCCTCCTTCATGTTTAAACTTAACATGCAAACTCTCTCTTACACCCAGCAGGGTTCACATTACAGAATAAGTCACATATCTCCCCAAAGACTTGAATGTGGTTAAGCGGTTTACTAGTCTCCAGTAAATAATACAAACACAGACACAAGAGCTGCCAAGTCTCAAATGAATCCAAAAAAAGCTCTTTCTTCGAACAAGATTGTTCTTTAAATGCAATATACGAATCAAAAGTAAGCAAATCATTAATGATATTTAAAAATAAACAACAACATTACTTATTACTGTCATGTTCCTGGCTTTTAGTTTTTCTGTTTCCTGTTTTACTTTGTAAAGAACACTCGGTTTACTTCCTGTCTTTGTGTGTTTTCCCACCTTTTGTGATTTGTTTGCCCCGCCTTGATTTGATCTTGTGTGTAATCACCCTGCTGCCCTTGTGTCTTTGCCTGCCACCTCCAGCTTCTTGAGATTAGTTGTCTGTGTATAATAGACCTGAGTGTCCCATTGTTCCTTGTGGGTTCGTCGTCGTTCCTTCTGTGTGGATCCCTGCATTGATCCTGGTGTTCCCTCGAGCCATCCTAGTTTCAATCCTGTTTCTTATTACCTTAGCTTTCTCCCTCAATTTTGTTTTATACTTATGTTATGTGCTCAGCTTTATTTATTAGAGCTCGCTTCTTGTTATTACTACCTTCCTATCACGTGTACTGCAAAATTATGCTTGCCTTTATTCCTGACATGAATTGACTAACTGGGTTAAGTTATATTAAAAAATGTGTTATAACTGGTCAAATTAGCGTATTCTGTCTTTCTCTTTTAAGTGCTTAATAACATCCTGTTTATATACTTTTAATAAGAAGTGATTGCTAAATAAAACTCTGGGTTGTTTGTTTTTTAGCCGCCCCAAGACTAAAGGGCCATAATTATGATTACTGCATATTTAGAGTATCATAATCATAATAATGGGTCGATAGCTGGTGGGATGCCCATTCTTCCTATTTTGGCTAAAGTCCATTAACTCCACTGTATATGTTTAAAATAAAATCCCATTAAAAGGATTCAGCTGAGCTGCTCTCCCCACATAAATGTCTATCCATCCTTTGGAGCTACACATATGCAATTGATATATTTAAAACAATCTATTGTAAATATATGATGGTGAAACATAAGCTAAAATTTTAATTCTCTAATTGCTGCCTTTTGATCAATTGCTACGCATCTGAAGGCTCTGTCACACATATCCGTATGACAGAAACATATGCCGGCGCATACGAAATATCGGCAATAGGTTGATATAAACTAAGGGTAAGTTGTGATCGTTTGAAGAACGCAGACGATACGCCGAACACGCCAGACACACGGCCCTGTCACACAGTTCTGTACGGCAGGAACATGCCGGCGTATATGAAAAGTAGCTCAAAATTTGTCAGAGTCCAAATACGTCCAACTTTTCCACATTGGTGTTGTAGCTGTCGTGTACATAACGAATACATAACAAATTATTATACGTATGTCAAACATTGATAGCGTATCACTTACCTATTTAAACGTATCAGAGCGTCTGGCCAACGGAGCTGGAGAAGTGCCATCTGGTTCACGTCATGCTGATGCTGGAGAACGGCTAACATGCTGAACGCTAGCTGTACTGTAGAAACACGTTTAATAAGTTACTCCTTCGTCAGGCATCATCTTAACATAGGGTAGGAATAGGGTATCCACTCGTTATCAATACATTGGCTGTAGGATTCACCGTCAGCCGACGTAGCCTATATCTAACGTACCTCTAACGTAGTCACGTAGGTATTCACGTAGATATTCACGTACTGTATTCACGTACTGTATTCACGTATGTCTAACGTAACGTAGCTTATGTGTAGCGACTGCATAACTTATGAAGCACATGTTGGGTACGTCCGAAAATTTAGAACACACTCAAAACATTTTCACAGACTCAGCATTCAACAGCATTCAACAGCGTAACACAGCGTAACACAGCGTAACACAGCGTAACACAGTGAGCTCTTAACGAACACTACTTATACCTTATATCTACGTAAACCAGCGTGTTGCCGATATTTTGTATACGCCATATTTTTGTATATCTTATGCATTCGTTGGGCATTCGTCTGATACATTTTGTATTAGTAAGTGATGCGCTATCAATAGGTTAGACATGCGTATCTGTATATGTTCACTTTTACGATCCGATGAAAAGTTGGACGTATTTGGACTGTGATAAATTGTGAGCCATTTTTCGTATATGTTTCCGCCATACGGATATGTGTGACGGGGCCTTGAGGCAGCAGGGTTTTTATTAATGACCGTTTCTCCAGGGTGTGTGTTTTTACAGAAAACCTTCAGTCCGTTTTCTAATTCCAGCTCTCCTTTCCTTTCTGTCATGAGGCACATAGGTTTCTGTAGTTTCTAGTTCTCATAGAGAACGCCAGAAAAGGGTCTAAATATACACAAGAGTGTAACATTGTTTATATTATATCTGACCATATGAGATCGCTTTTTACTCTCTGACACTATTGTACGTTTTATTTCCATCACAATACATGATGCCATTTCTTCATGCTGTTCTTTTCTGTGTCCGAACAAAAGATTGAACTATGTGGTGATCCAGTGTGTGCGGGTGGTTTCTGCACAGTGTCAATAACGACACATACGTAGGCTATTATTTTCGTTTTGGCATCTTGACCGTCCGCAGGGAAATATATGCAAATGCTTGATCATGACTGATACCATATACTGTGTACTGCATCCTGCATCCTGCAGCAGTGCCCCCTTTTGCTAACATTAATAAATCTGAGACAGGATAAAAAAGAAAGAGGGAGAGGTTTCCTAACAGCATGATTTTACAATGTGTTTATGTAATACGTGACTCAACTCTGCTACAATTATATGAACCACTGGAGCGGGCCAGAATATATCCTGTCTTCCAGTGCCTTTCTATATAAATAGATTGTTCTTGAATGAATCCTAAAAATATCAAATTGAAGTTGATTTCTGCAAGATTGGATTTAATACATTTTGTCTTGTTTATTTGATTCTTTCTAAACACATTCTCCACTGAATATGTAATTGTTTTACCCTCAAACTGTGTTAGTTGTATGTTCCTACTTCTGCTGGCAACAGTGACACTGTGGATGAAGCCAGGAGACTAAGTTAGTTTGAAAGAGGCAGGTAGACACAAACACATTTAGCAGAGGGAATGTAGGGAAAATCATCAGGAAAATGTGCTAAATACAGAACAGAACCTAAAATAAGATAACAAAGACAAACCATTAGGATACATAATGTGGTAATGTGTAAATACATGCATGTGGTACCCACAGTTAATGAGATCTGGTTAGTACTTCTAGGAATTAGACTAAATGTTTACTGACTGGGAGAAAGTAGACCTGACAGATCTCAGGAAATTTAATATAATGTTAATATCATGTTACGTTGGTGAAACCTTGCCGTCCGCATCAAATATCCAGAATGAAGTGGACCAATACTGCCCCCTTAGACCAAAAAGAGGTAAAGCAACCGAAATGACACTACCCTGTTCTTTGAGTCTCTCTTTCTATCTGGTAATTCAAACTTCAATTAGACAATGGATCAATGTGGGTTTGTCTTTGTGTTCACAAGGGAACAGAACATTGGGTTCTACCCACCTAAGCAGAGGCTAAAATGCAATTAACCACCCTGTAAAACAATCAACACCAATACCCCCTGACACATACTCACACACAGTCTTACAGTCTCTTTTTCCACCTCTAGTTGTTTAGTGATGAAGACTTCAGAAAGAGTCTTCACTAGCTCTACTCAGGCAGCTTTGTGAGGCAGAGCAAGGATGCTTTTATTTGCGTCATAGTGATGAAAATGATCGTATTGATATTGTTCTTGTGCACCTGTGTTCAAATCTCCAGTAATAGGAAATCCACGGAAATCCATAACGCTCCCTGAACCCATTTATAAAGCCCAGTTTGACAACCCAGGAGACCGAGGAAGGAGAAAGTGGCAAACATCAATAACCTCTGGCTCAATTCGACAATGGAGGAAGAAGTGCTCAGTAAAAGTATGGAGGCAGAAGAAAATATAATATAAGTAACAAAGTAGAAATCAAAGCCCCTGTCAGTGTGTATCATTATATATAACGTTATTAGATCGTTATTACGGATGCATAAATGTGTAAGCAATAATTTACTGTAATATTACTTGATGTGCAGTTAGGTAGCCCAGTGGTTTCCAAGCAAGGGTGGGTCATTTGCCTCTGAAATGTAGTGGAGTAGAAGTATTAAGTAGAGAAAAAATGGAAATACTCAATACTCAGAGTCAGTTCCTCCGTTTGCTTTCAATAAATGTCTGCTGACAACGCTCGGAGACATCTTAATATAGAGGTTTGGACTGGGAGAGTCACTATTCCCTCATGAAATCAAAAACTCCAGGAGATCCTCCCCTCCCGGTCAGCGTCAAAATCACGACACTTCAGAGAACTTATATATGAACCCCCGAAACACACACACTGCATCCTACACACAGCACAGAAGGATAATCCGCACTGGTGAGTAAAAACATTTGAACTTTTAAAAAAGCTCCACAGGTCGGTTTGATTTACAAAGGTTGGGTTTAATCAAAGCATTTCAATCAATGTATGGCCTTAAAAGAGAGGCAGGTTGAATTTCTGTTGCATCAGTTGGATATTATTCACTTAGATTCATACAATACATGTATCTTATTATTAGTAATGACAAACTAGAGCAATGATTATATAGATAAAACAATGTGTAATTGGGTTTGAGTGGGTACTCTTGTAGGCTCTCACGGATGAACAAAGATCTATATGCATGGGTTATTTATACTCAATAGCAAATTAGAGTATTCAATGGGTTAATTGTTTTACATTTTGAATCTTGAGCAAGAGCATCCCTGTACTTTCAATTAAAATATTATTTCATATATTAATTAAATCTGCAAAGATAGTAATACTGAATTTATTCTTATTGTTATTACTAAATCAGCTGAATACAGATCGCAAATGCAAGAAATAAAATGTGAACAAACTGTATGAGAAATATTACAAACGTATTACAAACTTTACAAACTTTAAAGTCACTTTTTCCAAATAAAAATGAAGCTTTGAACATTTTAATGAATACATGCGAAACTGTTCATTATACTGCAGGGTATTCAGCAACTAATTAAATGCTCCAAAATACTTTTTGAAATTCTGTTTTGTTTATTTTGTTTTCAGTAGATATGCCTGAAGAAAAACACAATTGATTAAGTCTGCCATCCCCGGGAACGATCATCTGGACAAAGAACTTCACTCCTCCGTCAGTGTGATTAGCCCCACAGGAGTGTGTGTGGCCTGAGGTGGAGCCGGCAGCAGAGGGAGGTGAGAAACACCGTCCACTGAGGGACCACATTAAACCATAATAGGCCCCTTGATGGCTGTACAAGGAACGATCACAGCCTCTGGCTGCAATAGTCCATTCAGTGGAGGGAGCTCAGGTGTCCTGCATGTGCAGAAGACTCATGCAAATCAGCCTGACTCGGAGCCGCTGTAAATAGTCCCAGAGCCTAGAACAAACCCTGACATTTAGGATTTTACAAAAGCTTCTATTTGTGGTCCTTCTGGAGGGGCCAAAGAAAGAGACACTGAGCTCAACGCCACCTTCAATGGTTTCCTTCATATCTGACTCCAGTTATTATTCCATCACTTCAGCCATTATTACATGTATCTTCCAGGTTACTGTCCTTTTCTGGTCAGAAACTAGCTAAATGTCAGAAACAGGCTTTTAAGAATTGCAGGAGATGACTAAATGTCCACTGCCCTTACTAACAAGAGTCTTAAGCAATTGTTTACGTGCAGAATATGCACCTTGCCATTTTAATTTGGAAATAGCTGCCCTTTTATTCTACTTTGAAAGGGTGGGGCTTTCAGTACGAGTCCCTTAAGTGAGTTAGATGTCCCTGCATACGGAGAGTCGCACTTCCCAGAGGAAGGTCCACACAGACACAATAGCAAGATAACAGCCTGAGGAGAAGCCCTGACGGTGTTTGTAACGTGTTTTCGTTGCTCTCTGGGAACTGTCCCGTTTTACTCTGCAGCCAGTTGAACTCTACTGAGAATTAACTTCTCAGCAGATTAGAAACAAGGCTTCTAATGAACAACATGCACAAGCTCTATCATTTGTACAGCGCTAGAAAACAAGATGAAGACTTAGTCTCTTGATAAACAGCTGGCTTTAATGGGAAATTGTATTGTGAGTGAGTGATGCCTAGAGAATGGTAAACATGTTTAACCCTCACCACTTTTTCTTTTCTCCTCCCATCAGAGTCCCTTTGCAGTTACTGAATCATGGAGAGAAATGTATCTTCATCACTGATCTCGACCTCTCCCCAGACTCATCTCCCTCTCAACAACACCGCTGACATCAATGCCACAGCAAAACCCTTCAGTGTGTTTGACGGCTGCGATAATCAGGTAGAAGGCATCCTCTTTGACCTGACCGTGCAGAGCATCAACGTAATCGTGGGAATCCCAGCCAACTTACTTGTCATAGCGATCCTCATCCGCAATCGCAAAGAACCCACCACTTCAGACATATTCTTGGGCTGCCTGGCTTTCATGGATGTCTACTTTAGTGCCATGACCCCATTCAGCTTCCTTAACCTTTACCACTGGCAGAGCAAAGACGTGTGGTCCGCACTCAAGTTTTCTTACGGTGTGAAAGACACGAGCGGTCCATTGTTTCTCTCCTGTATCTGCCTAGATCGCTTTGTAGCTGTGCTCTTTCCAATTAGGTTTGGGCAGGTTAAACACATCATGTACAGGTTAAGCCTCTCATTGTTGGTATTCTGCCTTACATTTGCTTACTCTGCAGCCAAGACTGTGGGAAACCTCCCCAACTTCGAAAAGGTGTTCACTTATGAGATGCTGGCAGCATTTAGTTGGATGGTTGTGTGTAATGCGTCCATCCTGTGGGCCCTGAAGAAGTCCAGCAGGACAGGGAAAAATGAGATGCACCCCATGAAGAAGAAGGCCTTCAAGACGGTGCTGTCCATCCTTTGTATCATTGTGTTTAACTACCTGCCACCCGTAGCACTATTTCCTTTTGAAGACATCTACTCCCCTGATGTGTTTCGCTGCTATGTGCAGCCTGTAGGCTTCGCTTTCCTCAACATCAGCAGCACCATCCAGCCGCTCGTCTATCTGTGTCGTCTGGAGAAGGTGCCCTTCTTCTCAGACACCTGCGTTAAAAAGTGCTGCACCTGTATCTATCCAGAGAACAAGAAAACCCCACCTGCACAAAACCCACCTGCTTAGCTTTAGGACGACCTAACACACATATTGAACTCGTGAATTTATTTATTTACAAAATGTGTTTGACTGAATATATATTTTTTAAGTAGAGTGAAGGAAAGCAATCCTGAAAAAAAGATGCAATTGGGAAAATCCAAAAAAAAATTAAATGCATCAATAATGAGTCAACCAGTGTGACAATCAACATTTTAATTTCATGTTTTCATAAACTGATCATGTTTAAAATTAATTTCTTAAAACAGCACAATGTGTGCAAAGTAGTCGCCACTGTCAGGAAATCCTTTATTACTTTGACTTTGGCGCCATCATGTGTACAAAGTAGGCCAATAAACTCAACTGTAAAGTCTAATCCATGTGTGACGAATTTGCATGTGCGTGATGTGTATTTCTTAAAGTGCATTGTGCTACATGGGTTAGAAACATCTCCTTCATTTGAAATCCAACAAAATATGATTAACATCAATAGAAGAATCATAGAACAAGCATTTCAAAAGACCTAACCTAGAACTTCTTAATATTTATCTAAACATTTTTCATTAAATGCAAATGCGCTCTCACCCTAACCCTAACCCATTATTGGTTTATTCAGGGATGTGACTATCTGAACATTACTGTTAAAAGGAACAGTTGTTTGGAAATACGCTCATTTGTTTTCTTGCTGAAATCACATTTGCCTTCACAATCTGAAAAAAGTAATACTTCTCATGACTTCTTTGAGAGAAATTAAAGCTTGGGTAGGTAACGTTAGTAAGCTAGATATTAAAAATGATTCAACTGAAAAAGCCCATCCCAATGTTGCTAATTATTTTTCCAATTTAAGTAGCTAGCAGCAGTAGCTCCAAAAGTCGTTATATCTAGCAAGAAAGTCGACCAGCTTCGAACCGAATGAAAGGATTTGATATACTTATACAGTCGACTGCGACGGCCACGAATACCAGATATATATTTTTTTGTCAGAGCATTTGATTTATTGATGACAGTCTGTATGTAAACAGAATTTCAACAAATATAACAGAAACATTTTTTAAATACTCTTACTATCTTTATTCATTACCCCAATCCCAATCTTCTATTTTTTTTACATATTTTCTTATTTAAATAATCCTTCATCCACTTATTGACGCAACATTGTGACAAGTACTTTCTCCGGCATTATTCTCAATGACTCACTGCTCTGAGTATAAAAATATGGAAGTAAAGTTTCTGTGAACGTGTGTGTGAACGCATAAATCAGTGTGTCATCAGCAGGATCAAAAAAAGACATTGTCCCTTTGTTGTAATCCAGTTGAACTTTGACTTGTTTGGGCGCTCTTGTAACTGTCAGTGGTGTGGGTGGCGAGGTCATTGCCCTGAACTCTCCTTCCCGGAAACACAAAGTCCAGAAGCCGTTCTCAGGCCGAGCAGAGATCTCAGAGTTCCTCGGTACAGACAAAGAGGCCACACCCAGCAGCCAGTCCTGATTACTTCCTGTTTCCACCACCCAGTGATGGCTTCCTGAGCCTAGGGCCGCCATGCCAACCGCTTCAGCGCTGATGTGGAAGCGCTCTGGGTTGTCAGGGCAACAGCTGTGCTGCTTTGAGTAGTGGAGGGAAGTGAGGTCGTCAGACAGGATGAGGCAGGGGTGTGCTGTGTTTGGGTCCAAAGTCACAGGAGCTAACAGGATATTAGCAGAAGGATTGATACGTTAAACAGAGTTTGTACCGTTTCAGCCTCTGAACCTGAAGAAAATGACCAGTACTCACCATAATCAATATTGTCCAGCATTTCTCCCAGACTTTATACTTCAGGTTGCAGAGATGCTTGGTCACATCAATCAGTAACCCGGACAAGTTTTCTGATCCAAGCGTTAAGCTTTTTTCTCTGTGATAAAAACAGATATCTTACTCTGAGAATAGGTGTCAGACAACACACAGAGTGTAAATCCTTAACTTTGTTGACCTACCTGTCCTGAGTGGCTTTGAAATTCTGGAAAATAGAAACATTCACAGTCAAGGTGGGAAGATTTGAGGAAGAATGATTTGGCATGTAGTTGACTATACAGACCTTCAACAAGATCATATCTTCTTCTTTCAGCTGCTCCTCTATGATCGAGATGGTCTCTGAGAGCGACAGCACTTCTGATGTAAGTTCTTTAATCTTATCCTTCAATCCTACAGTCTTCTCTTCTTCTTCTTTTTTAACAGCCGCTATTCTGGCTGCCTCCTCCTGGTAGAGGACTTGGTGGAGCTGCTTGAACTGGCTCTCGATCACTGTCTGTGTTTTCAGCGCCTGACTCTGAGGGAGATTATTGCAAATTCCGGTTTATTTGACCAGATTTGTATTTATTTAAAATCAAACATTTGTCATCTCATCACAGTTACCTTGATGTACTTGAACATGTCTGCAGACGCCATGTGAATTCTTTTTTGGCAGTCCATTTTATCTTGCAAGTTTTTAAGAGATAAAGCAAGTTCAACCTGGAAAATGAAGCATGTCTTAGTCAGGAGATAATAGATCATTAGAAAGAATGTTGTAACAGTATCAGGACAGACTTGTTGGACAGCATTCTACCTTTAGGTGTTACCCTAAATACTTCAAGTTAACGAAAACAGCAGTCAGTATAGAAAGTTTATTTTACAATGTAGTTGGGAAACACATTGATACGTTTATTTCTTTTACCTTGCAGTCCAGCACTGCCTCTTCTATGGGCGAGCAGTCGTGACTCTTGTGCAGTTTGGAAGACTGACACACCACACAGATGGGCTGTTTGTCAACCAGACAGAAGAGTTTTAACTTCTCCGAGTGCAGATTACAGTTCATCTTTTCTTCCACGACCACTGAACTCTGTCTGGCCAACAAAAGAGCTTCACAGACATTTCTCAGAGCCAAATTGGTGGGAGGACTGGCCTTGGAGGCTCTTTTCCGGCACACTGAACACTCACGTAACCCTGTTTCCCAACAGCGCTTCAGACAGCTCCTGCAGAAGCTGTGGCTACATGACAGCAAGACAGGGTCCGTAAAAATGTCACAGCAGATTGGACATGTGAGATCCTCCTCTGGGAGAGACATGATCAGTAGTTTGTCATGTACAATACAGTAAATCCACAGTTAGAAACAGCATAAGTCCTCGGGTTTAAGTCCTTAGTGATTCCTCTGTCAACAACATAATAATTGAGCGTGCCTTATACTTGTCTCATGAAAGCCTCCGAGCACACTAACAGCCTATCTATTGTTCTTGACATGAAGTAGCAAATGCTCTTGGTTTTCCTGTGCATGTCTTTTGTGGGAGTAACTCAAATCATGCAGCACTGTGAAACAGCACTGTATGTAGCTGAGCTGGGAAACAGGAAATAAAGCCCTATTGGCCAGTTGTTGGGTTTCCTAAAATGGGTTGGAAACTACATGCTTGAAATGTCATTTTTCAGGATATGAATTTGAATGTGCCACACTGGTTTTAACCTACTTAATAATTCAGGGTGTAGTTAGCAATTCATCATCTAGAGGGGATGGTCGGTTCAAAACAATATACTACGACTCATTTGATACATCAGAGAATTTAGCGACTGTAGCATTGTTGCCCAACTGTGTTCAAACAGTGTGGTTTCAGTTAGTATTGACCCAGACTGTTCACACCAGCTCAGAAAGAAACAGCATTTTACTTGACGAACAACAAGTCACTTGAAGTTAATACTAGATTAGGTTATCTATAATATTTGTGGTTATAGTACATTGTATGTGACTATGTCTGCCTAATATGCATGTGTGTGTTACATAATTATTGTTTGTCTTGATGGTTACAATAACACATAACATTCATGCTGCAGGTTGATATCTGCTCACATACGGCGAAGAAGACTGCAATCCAAGAAAGGCTGAATATGAAATACGTGGCAGCTAAAAATAGATTGAACAACACAGTGAACATCTGATCTGAAAGCCTACTTTCCTGAAGAGAAGTGGCATTGTATTTGTGGGTGGAGGTTGTCAATGAAAAGGACTTAATTGTATTTTTACATTCAGAATCGTCCAACACAACAACCTGCCTTTTAGGCCTAAGGAGAAAAATTCAGTGTTCACATGCAATGTTGGCTTTCCTGTCGGTTATTCAGATTGTCGTGATAACTTACAAAAAATACAAACTAAACCTCTATAACTTTAAAAGGGTTCACGATTGTTCAAGTGTGTCTTAAAACACAGCTTGTTTC
Source organism: Cottoperca gobio (assembly GCF_900634415.1). Classification (NCBI taxonomy): domain Eukaryota; kingdom Metazoa; phylum Chordata; class Actinopteri; order Perciformes; family Bovichtidae; genus Cottoperca; species Cottoperca gobio. The sequence goes on along the minus strand of NC_041362.1, from coordinate 7,605,417 downwards.
GTTTTCCCTGGATAATGTTTTCCTGTTGAGTTGCAGTGGAGGGATAGTAACAAAAACAGTGCATGTTGTACTAAATGGCGTGTACATTTAGAAGATATCATCTTAATTTGTCTCAGCCGAAGCCTCACATTAGCTTCAGATACACTTTGGAATACATTGTTGCACAAAGAAAGGACTGTGGATTTTTTCCTCCTTACATTGCAAGTACACGACTGACCTTATCTGCTAATCATTTAACTTGTTTTCTCTTATGTAACCCAAGTATATGTCACTGTTTGTCCCATTCTGATTGTAAAAATCTAATCAATTAAAACCTCCCAGCCCTACATGGCTGCACATCCTGGGTCCTTTTCAATCATTTTGCCCTGTTTGAACATGCAGACCACATGTCACCAAAACACTCATGATACCTTGAGATGATAATTCTGAAGAAGTCCTCATACTCCAGTTGATACATTTCATATGTTACTGTCTTTGTCCTTTCAAGTCAAGGTTGATTGATGTTGTGTGTCTAAATAATGACGTCATGGTGCTTTACAATGGGCTACTTTGTTAAAAGTGCACGTCAACGACCTCGATGACCTGTAGTATAGTGAGAATCTTATCGACGACTGATGCAGCTCCTCGTGCCCAATCCGCCATTTCCACGGGTCTTGGTCCCTCCCTGTCTCCTCCAGTCTATGGTTACCATGGCGATGACGTCAGGTTGCACCACCGATTTAGCCCAGTAGACGTTGTGAGAGGCGGTGCCGCAAACAAATCCCGGACGATCGACTGCAGGAAGCATCCTCCTGTGAATCTCTGCTGCTCAATTTCTTATCTCCTGTTCGAACATCCTCGTATCCATCCGTGTCCAAAATGCGCGAAATTGTGCATTTGCAAGCCGGTCAGTGCGGAAACCAGATCGGTGCCAAGGTATTCTTCTAATTTCCTTTTCTTTGTCTGGTTTGTCATTCTGGTAATACTTGAGCAGGCGAGAGGACAGAGCCTACTAATCCATCCTCCGAGAATTCTCGAGAATAAAACCAATGCGGAGTCTTCTCTTGATTGAAGCTTCGTGCAATGAATAAAAATGTAAATCATAGACAATTTGGTCATTGATATTCAATGCAGGGCTTACATTGGGCTCAAGATTCGTGCAAGCGTTGATTTATTCAACAGACAATCAAATTTGATTTAACAATACCATGCACAATTAGCATTCGACTTTTCTACCTTTTTTTGTAGAGTGCTGCAAGCATTATATAAAGGATTTACGGTAGTAGTAATGTTACTTTGCTGTGTCACTAGTCGCAGACTCCCCTCCCCCTCCCCTTTGTGACCTATTTTTGCCTATAATTCTTTCGAAGCAAATTCCAGTCGAAAATGTCACAATTTACACCAATTGATGGTGGTGTTTGGTCATTTTAACAGTGGTTGCATATTGTATTTGGTAGTTTTGATCGTGTGTGTTCTTATAGCATCGAAGACATTGTTACTTATCAGATTATTGCCATCTGCTTGATTACTCCTGAGACAGTCTGCTTCTCTAGACTAATGGACTGCTCTTCTGACCTGCATTCAATTAGATAATTAAACGGTCTTTGCAGTTTATTTGTAATTTTGTTTTACCTTGTCCTATATTAACATCTGTCCCGCCCTCCTCTCCTTGCACATCTTTTGTTCCTCAGTTTTGGGAGGTGATCAGTGATGAGCATGGCATTGATCCCACTGGTTCCTACCATGGAGACAGCGATCTGCAGTTAGACAGAATCAGCGTTTATTACAATGAGGCCACGGGTAAGCTACATATTCCGCTATTTTACACAACAGAGCGAACCCAGCTCTACTATGCTAAATGATTTGCATACACGTCTGTATTTTACATTAAATGCATCTCGCTTGACAAGCTTGTGAGAAATAACCATTTGACCTGATTTCAGGTGGAAAGTATGTACCCCGAGCCGTCCTGGTGGATCTGGAGCCTGGCACAATGGATTCAGTCAGGTCCGGTCCCTTTGGGCAGATCTTCAGACCCGACAACTTTGTCTTTGGTAAGCTGTGTGAATATATCTGAATTGAGTGTTTTTTCCTGTGTTTCCTACAATAACAATAACTGTGATACTCTTGACTACAGGTCAGAGTGGAGCTGGAAACAACTGGGCCAAGGGCCACTACACTGAGGGAGCCGAGCTGGTGGACTCCGTCCTGGATGTCGTGAGGAAAGAGGCGGAGAGCTGCGATTGCCTCCAGGGCTTCCAGCTCACTCACTCCCTGGGTGGCGGTACTGGCTCCGGCATGGGCACTCTGCTCATCAGCAAGATCCGTGAGGAGTACCCCGACCGCATCATGAATACCTTCAGCGTGGTGCCTTCTCCCAAGGTGTCAGACACTGTGGTAGAGCCCTACAACGCCACTCTCTCTGTCCACCAGCTGGTGGAGAACACAGATGAGACCTACTGTATTGACAATGAAGCTCTCTATGATATCTGCTTCCGTACACTCAAACTCACCACCCCCACCTATGGAGATCTCAACCATTTGGTGTCCGCCACCATGAGCGGGGTGACCACATGTCTGCGTTTCCCCGGCCAGCTCAACGCTGACCTCCGTAAACTAGCTGTCAACATGGTGCCCTTCCCCCGTCTGCACTTCTTCATGCCAGGCTTTGCCCCCCTCACCAGCAGGGGCAGCCAGCAGTACCGCGCCCTGTCCGTGCCCGAGCTCACCCAGCAGATGTTCGATTCCAAGAACATGATGGCTGCCTGCGACCCGCGTCACGGCCGCTACCTCACCGTGGCTGCAGTGTTCCGGGGCCGCATGTCCATGAAGGAGGTGGATGAGCAGATGTTGAATGTGCAGAACAAGAACAGCAGCTACTTCGTTGAATGGATCCCGAACAATGTGAAGACCGCCGTCTGTGACATCCCGCCCCGTGGCCTAAAGATGGCTGCCACTTTTATTGGAAACAGCACGGCCATCCAGGAGCTGTTCAAGCGCATCTCCGAGCAGTTCACCGCCATGTTCCGCCGTAAGGCCTTCCTCCACTGGTACACTGGTGAGGGCATGGATGAGATGGAGTTCACAGAGGCAGAAAGCAACATGAACGACCTGGTGTCCGAGTACCAGCAGTACCAGGACGCCACCACTGAGGAGGGCGAGTTTGAGGAAGAGGGAGAGGAGGATGTCGCCTAAAACCTCAACCGGCCTAGCTGCCAACCTCATTTTACTTAACCCATCCCTTTTCTCCCTCTCCATCATAAATCGAATGGCCTGCCACCGTCTTAACCAGTGTTGCTCTAGTGTTAGACTTTCATGTGTAGTGATACTAGTGAAATGTGTGGTTGAAATGTTTTTATATGTTGGACTGAAATGTTGCCATCCTTACATCGGTCCTGTCGTTGACTTGCAGAATTCAAAAGCAAGGAATTTTAACTGTGAAGCCTTGAAATTGAAGGGTGAATAAAATCTGATTTAAAATGCCACATTAACTACGTCTGAGTTTTTATTGATTCTCTTAATCCGACATTATTACAAATCTTACTGCACTTCAGTGTCTGTCCTGCAACGTGTCGACAAGGGAAGTAGTTCTCAACCGGAGGGTCAGGTGACCTGGGAAGGTCGAAACATGATTCATGGGGACTGTAAAAACATGTTTTTGCTTTTCAAATGAGTATTTTGTTTAAATACTGAACGGTTAGTAGCATGTAAACCTCTTTGCAATTAATCTTTTTTTTTTTTTTTTAAAGAGGAGGGGTTTGGTTTGGCAGTTTAACTCTGAATAAGGCCTATAAATCAAAGCATGTTGCAATTATGCCAATCCAATATTACCACTGTGTGGATGAGGAAACTATTTTAGCTTTCATATATATTATGTATATGTATTTCTTCCATAATTCCCGTCTTGTAGGTAATTTAATAACATCAGAGCTTAAAATCAACTGATGTGAGGGGAGCCTGTATGTGACCGTCCCAGACTTCATTACAAGTCCAAACCTAGACGACAGCGTTATTTAACATCCATCATAATGCTTATGACACTGCATGACTGTACAAATGAAGAAGGATTTTGATAGTTATTTCCATTCTGGAACCACTGAGAATACCAGGTGTCTATGTAAGTAAGTCAATGTTAAAATATGTTTTACATAGAATTACATTATGTTGGCCACATTTCCTCATGTGTCCAAATATTTTGATTTGTAAAAAGATTCTGTACATAAAAGATTAGACTCTCTCTACAAATGTTCATTACATTATAGATAACCTTTCGTTCCGCAGCGACACTGGCTTCAGTTCTAAAGTCTGAATTATACCTTTGGTAAAATGAATAAGAAAAACTCCTTCTTTTAGAACAGAGGAAATGTCCTCAGAGATGCTTTAAAATGCTTTGTGAAGTTTAATTATTCAACTATTTTACAAACATTTATTTGACAAAAGCATAAATAAACATGTAACATTGTAAAACATCTGCTTGATTTTGATGCATTATGCAATGCATGGTTGATCCAATGAAATGATCTTTAAATAATGTGACTTAGTACTGAAGGAATACTTGAAGGGTAAACAATTGCTTGCTTTTTCTCAATATCATTTCTCAGTAAAACCTCATTTTTAAAAAGGTACAGCAGTCTATAAAAATCAAGAGTGTTTGCACTGTAATAAGATGTTTAATTTCACTTATTATTAGGGTACAAAATATCTGTCGTAATTTAAAATGCAATGGACTCATCGGGTCTCTCAGTAGTGAAAAAAGAGTTTGAGGTAAAAGATTTGGTTTTCCCAGTGACAGTATTTCATAATAGACTGAATCAAGGTACATGGCAACTGTAACAAGAAAAACATCTCTAAACTAAAATGATTAGTGGAGATAAAATACTGAAGTTCTTGTTTCATTTGTGCGGAAGAAATGTTCAAAACCTCCTTGAAATCTTGAAATCGTTCTTAAAATCAGCTAGATCCGTACATCCAAGTGGATTTCTTCATCGGGCCAATCAGGAACCATTCGATGTTTGTTGAAATGAAAGCGGTAAGTAAATAAATCAAGTCATGGTGTGTCAAACTTGGCAATCTGTCCTCTCTTAAACCTTGGGAGATGTTTCTTTCATTGTTCATCTCAAGGGAGACAGCCATGTCACACAAGAATGCTTATCCTCAAATGAGTCTTTCCTCCTTTGGTAACTTTAGTGCATCTGGCACCGCCACGCCGTGCGCACCAGACTGTTCCTCAGCACTGGGTCTATACGTCCCTTCAGTCTGTCTCCTCTTTTTCACCACGCAAAGGAGCCAGCCGAGAACAGCCAACACTATGGCCAGAACACCCAGCGTGACCGTAGGGGCCACGATAGCTGCAATGTTGGGGCCCTGCAAATAGAAAATGACAGGACATCGGTCAATCTGATGACACCGGTTACATTCTGATGTCAATTAGTGGTCACGATTAAATGTTTTCTTTACTCACAGCAGTGCTATTAGAACGGGTGGCACTTGCACGCATAGTATAATTCCCTGTGAAAAGAGCAGAAACGTCAGAAACATTGTAATAACAACACAACCTCTTTTCAGGCTAATTGTCGGCTGGAACAATTTCAAGGCAACCAGCAGAGACTCAGAACAGGAAGTAACTGCCCGTAGAACTACAAATTGTTGTTTTTACATTTCAGTTTTAATACAGTTTAAACAAACAAGATAACATGTCTTGATTAGAGATTTTTAAAAGGTGCTAATCACTGAAAAAACAATCCATTCTGAAGGCATACAGAGGGATCTTTCAAATCTAGTTACTTAATAAAGTGCAAAGTGTGTTTGCATTAAGTGCAAAGTGTTTTGTACTTTAGTAAGTGAGGTGTGACTGTAACTCTTTACTAATAACTAATGGCCATTAGAGCAATGCCCATAAGACAAACAACACAAAGAATGTTTAGCTGAAGTTTTCAGCTGCCCAACTAACAGGAGGCAGCTATAAGCCTCCTTTAAAACTCTAATTTACAGTAATTACATCAAAGTTAAACCATGTTTAATGCAGGCAAGTTGAAAAAAAAGGAACCAACAGGATTTTAGACAACAAACACAAAACGCAGCAGACAGATATCGTGCCAGTCTTTTGCTGTTCCCAGCCATTTTATCCATGACCAGCCATGTGATTACTCGGTGACATCACGAAACTACATAGTAACTTAGTAGAGGGAATGAGGAGGAGGAGAGCTCAGGACTGCAGAGTGTTCTTCGGCTATACAGTCAGCTGAGTCAAGCGACACGCTTGTTTGAAGTATGGAAATTAAGCTCAAATCTATTGTTGTTTTGTTTGTTTGTTTGTTTTGAGCATTACAACTTAACATCATTTTCGTTTTTAAACATTTTAGAAACTTAAACCCTCCCTTAGCATTTTCTGAGTCAATCATTCACCAGGGCAAATAGTAAACTTTGCAAGGACACAAGTAGCCTACAACTTGATAACAAGAAGCAGGGGTTGCAGGGGTTAAAGGAGCAGCCATGAAAAAGCCGAACGTATTGTGAAATTGAATTCTCTAGCATGCGTAATTATTGATAAGATAAAACTGGATGTAATTCAACCTCTTTCTCATATGGCAGTGTGTTTCTGAATTAATTCAAACAATATTAACATGCTGTGCATGCTTTAGATATGCTCTGGAATGTCTGCTATCTTTGAGTTATATTTATCAATGCAAGATACAATGGTGTGTATGTGCATCTGTGTGTGTGTTTGTGTGTGTCGGTGTGGTAAGTTGTCTTATTTGTGTGGGAGTGTTGTGGATGAAGGAATGGTTACTGACTCACCCAGCACAGGATTACTGCTCAGTACCAGCAGTAAAACACTCCTGACCACAACACCAGGCATGGCCAGCACATCCGGACACACTGCCATCTTTACCCGGGACCAGCAGGGCAAAGTGAGGGCAGACATGGGACTTTGGGGCATCAGCTTGGGTGCATCATTAGTTCCAACATTCACTGTGTGGATTTATCTCCCATCTTGAACAGCTGAAGACACATTATTGTCAGTGATGTAAAGACAAATGTCCCTTAGTTCTCATTTTGGTTCAATTTGACACTTTTATCCTTTAATCTGAGGTTGAGTCAGGAACACATTCAGCCTGATGTTGAATCACCATTAAAGCTGCTCAGACCACAGGAAAATAATGAGCTATTAAAAGCATAAACTGAACACAGCTTTAATGTTAAACAGCTTCTCTTTTGCAGCAATATTATTATATTTACTACTGAATATTCCTAATAAAAGAAGAAAAATATGTTGCTGTGTTAAATTTCTAAAACATCTGTTAGAAACATACCATTCAGGTGATAGAAGCAAAACGGGAAACATCGAGCAGGTTGATTCCTCGCTTCCGCCTCACCTTGTCAAAAATGAAACTGCAACAAATGGTTTAGTCCAATGAATATGACAGGTAACATCTCGAGACAAAAACCGTGTAACTTGAATGGATTCAACACCGGAATACATCCTCGACTGTCTGCACTACTCGTTGGTGTTTTATGTAAAGCAGTTTTTTTTCTCCGTCTACTTTTCAAATCGCCATTGGTCACATGGTTAAGTTTCGTGTTACATTACCTGAGCGCAGTTATCCACCTGCAGCAGAGCGGACAGATACTCCTTTGTACAAAGTCGAAGAAAAACCGTAGTTTACTGAAGCACAGCAGACCCGATTCCTCCTGTTTCCATAAAAACAAAGCTCCTCAAAATACACTATATTATCTAAAAGATAACTTTAATCACATCTGTGTAACGTTATGCCTATTTACCTCCTGATACTTGATTTAAACTGAACTTTTTTTTAAATAATCTATAATGCCAGGTCGCACTCACTTGCTCCAACCTGCTGGAGTACAATGTTTAACTGTACTCCCCTGGACAGCTTACCTAGCAACCTGACTGATGGTGGTGACATGAAACAGCGCCTCCATCAGGTTTCATGTTACCCAACATGAGAAAGGATATCAACATTCCTGAGATATTTTAAGGATGAATTTGGCGGCCAGCTGGTTCAGTGGGCTCTAATCCTCACCTAATCTCCCCTTCTCAGACTCAGAGGGGCAAAGAAAATGTAGGCTGCTTCAAGCCTAATCTGTGGTGGCCATAGTTTCATTTGGACAGTGTGTGTGAGAGAAGTGAGGCGTTTTGGAAAAGCAGAGAACTGCTGTAGAAAATGACTCCTATGTTACAGCAGTGAGTCAGTGTGAGGATATGGCAAACCGTTAGTAATATGATATTCTGGAACCATAATTTGCTGTTTGATTTACATTATTTAATTCATGAGCGCAGACATGTTATGAGTCAGACAGACAAAGTTAACTATAAACATAACCCTAATTGAAAGAGTGATGGTGTAACTTTAACGCATAAGAAATGTGGTTTTGGTGGGTGGTGGTAATATGGAGAACATTTGTCCTGCTGAATTTCATGAGTTATATAGTGTCTAGTAGGCTAATATCACAGAAAATATGGGTGATCATCTAATTAAATGAAGATTCATTCAATTTAAACATGGAAACACAATTGCATTTCCAATAAGGCATGACAACCCATGAGTAATTGTCTTTAATGTAGAAAAGCCACGAAGAAGTTGTAGGCCTATGTCTTGTTATATTTTCTTTTTGCATCGGCCTATTTATTTGTATGGACCATTTACGGAGCATTTCATTTACAGTAGTGTGTTCGTCATTCTTCTCCCAACATGGTTCCCTCAGCTGCATCAGGCAATATAAGCATTTTACTAGAGAAAGCCTGTATCAGTCAGTTGTACCGTCGACTATGGCTGCAGACATGTGGGGTGCGGAAACATCATGACTATGTCATCCCATTGTGGCATGATTGTATTTGATTGCATTAGGATAGATTTCAAGATGTGCCTGGGGTGGGACACCACAACGTTTATTTTACTGTACTTCCCAATCCAAGGTAATTGTGTTTAACTGTTGGTAACTAAAACAGTAGCATAATACCTGAAACATAATGGACTGACTTTAGAGTTGATAAATTAAAGGTTTATGTCACGTTACAATACAGCTTCCAATTTGATTCAGTACTTTGTCAGGATTTCCTGGAAAGAAATGTTCTGTTTATTATCTGGTAAGAAATAATTACATTCAGTGTGTGTAACTCTTTACCATGCCGCTAGGGGGCGATTAAGGCACTTTGCCTTTCCTCTAATGGAAGCGGCTCCTCTTTAACGCACGCACCGCTTGCCGTAGACGCGGTGGAGCCTGGGTAGAACAGTGAAAGCGGCGGGAGAGCGACATAATCGTCCCCAAATTGAATAACAGCTAGTTATACTGCACAATAAAGCAAGTAGTGTGCATTTGCTCGTTTAAATTAAGCTTAAGTTTAGTAAAAACCAAAGGTGCAGATACTACTGTTGACTCTGTTGACGGCTTATATTGATGTAGTGTTGCTTTTAAAGCATTCCCCGGGAATCTGGTTTGAACGTTTGTTTTTGGTTAGCCCGTTTTTAGCGCTTCAGCAACAATGGCGAAGGTACAGGTGTTAAATGTGGCTGTCCTAGATAACCCGAGTCCCTTTGGAAACCCCTTTCAGTTTGAAATAACTTTTGAGTGTATGGAGGACCTTCCCGAAGGTAGGTGCCATCGCAGAAAAGCTGTCATTTGAAGCCAATACTTGAGCCTGTTGCTAACGTTACGATTGTTATGTATGCGAACTAGAGATTGCAAACAGCTAAAGCTAGGTTAGCCACATTAGCTAATTTAAGTCAGAAAGGCAAATCTGTGAAAAGTAACTTCACGTTACAAGTTAATAGCAAAGTATTTTATACAGCTTGATTTAATGTGTTCCCTGTGATGTAACGTTACACATATTCAAGTTGTCTAGCATATGTCAGTTGTGGGAAAGTTAACCTAACGTTATATAGCTAAATGTGCTAGTGCAGACTATTAAACATTCTCATCTGCGCAGCTTAAAGTGAGTGTATCTCATATGTTTCTTGTGAGTCCTAGTCTTTGTTACTCCTCATTTACTTTTGGGAAAGTGTTTAGCAAGAGTTGTAGTGTAACTATAAAAAACGTCTCAAAGAAGCATTGGGGGATTGAACATTTTGACAAAACAGTAACTTAATGTCTTAACAGTTAATGAAATCTACTTTTACAGCACGTAGTCAAATAATTGATGTCACTGCTAGCAACAAGAGACAACGTTTTGAGTTTCAAATGACTTACACTTACATTGTTATTGGTATACCAACAACTTTGCTGTGTTCTTTATTTTTCATAGTAGCATGTGGAATATTATTCACATATGACATGGCAATTGTTTATAACTTTCAACAACAGTTTTGTACAGGTAATGTGACTAAATGTGACTGGATTTAGACACATTTCTGTATGGAAAGTGAAAGCAAGAGCACATACAATATGACTTGTAACAATGTGAAAAACATTTACTTATTGACCGTATTTGATAAGCTTTGTCCCGGTGGTGTTTTGTATTTTTACTAGACGAGTGACACATATGATCAGTTAGTTGTTGATAATAACTGGCAACATTTCTGTTCCATCTATTAGGTTAATGGACAAATTGTCTCAGCACTACATTCAACACACACTACTATAACGTTGTGTTTTATGGTAAAACATAACTTTTTTTCTGTTTGTTTTTATAGACCTGGAATGGAAGATCATCTATGTTGGCTCAGCAGAGAGTGAAGAGTATGACCAAGTCCTCGACTCCGTCTTGGTCGGCCCTGTACCTGCTGGGAGACATATGTTTGTGTTTCAGGTGTGTTTTCTTGGGGCAAACTAACTGAAAGTTATTTGTGTTGCTTTAGCCTTATAGCATATACTGGAAACAGTAATTTTATAACAACATTTTCAATATAAGTGTGTAAGAAAGTGGCACGAGAGCCCAACCGATAAATCATATGTCAACTGATTAACGGCACAAAATGAAAGTACAAAAATGCCAAAGATATGATTTTAAACAGTTATACCATTCTATAATTCGAGTAGTAACATGTTTATCTGAAGTCTATCTGAAGGTGTTACATGTACGGTATATACAAGATAAAAGTGTGAAGAAAAAAAAAAAAAATCATCATCAAGGTGAGAAGCACAAGTTCAGTGACAATTATCAGCAAACCTTTGCCCTACAACTGAATGATGAAGCCCAGAAGAACTTTCTGACACATTGAACTGGGTCTTGTTCCATCTTCAAAATAGAGCAGCCGAGAGTTCATTTTAATAGTTAAGCATGTTATCCACGATCTCATGTACCTCAGCACAAGTAAAGCATAACGCTCTGCCATCATTCTTTAAAAGTGATATTGTACAAAAATAACATGCACATTTTGTTGAAACGTTTTGCTACTTGTTTTGCGTATTAAAATCCACCACCGTCATAGTTACATACAGAAAACTTTGCAATGTTCTCAGTTTGCAAATTTGGCAGAATTTATATTTGTTTATTTATGAAATCTTAATTTCAGTTTCACAGCTATGAGACAATGTTGAAAAAGATGGATATATATATACATACATACATACATACATACATACATACATACATACATACATACATACATACATACATACTATATTATTAAAAAGTTGCCTAAATTTCCCTCGGGATTAATAAAGTATTTTATCTATTTAAAGTATTTTATCTATTTATCTATCGTTATATTTTTTACTAACCTTAGTTTTGTGTTTCTTTTAACAGGCTGATGCCCCAAACACTGGATTGATTCCTGAAAGTGATGCTGTTGGTGTTACTGTAGTGCTGATTACGTGCACATACCGTGGCCAGGAGTTCATTCGCATTGGTTATTATGTGAACAATGAATACACAGAACCCGAGCTTCGTGAAAATCCACCGATCAAGCCAAACTACACACAGGTCAGACTAATGGTTGATTTCTGGATAATCTGTGTTCTGTTGTCAATGTGACTGCCTAATGCTTATTTCACTGGTTTGAAATAATACTTAGGATAATGATATTTCATGATCTTGACTGTATATTCTGTCTGGTTGAAGTAGTTTTGAAAGAATTTTGCAATAAGCATCTTTGAGTTTCTAGAAAAGCGCTTTACAAATCTAATGTATTATTATTATAAAAAATCAACACAAAAATATATACAAGCATTAGGCAAAATACCTTATACACTACACCTAAAAACATGTTTGTTTTTTCATTAACTATGAAATAACAAGAACAAAGGTAGTCATCAAGCAACATGGTGCACAAATACTTTGCAGAATTTAAGCTTTTCTTTCTGTTGTTCCTGCACTTTGGAAGAGATTATTTAATCATTCAAAAATGACTAGTAATCCTATCAAATTCCCTTGGTTATATAACCAGTTAAGCAGAAATGTTACTTCTCTGTAAGCAATGTTCTTAATTCAGATGGTCACTTCAGTAATAAGCCACTGGAACTTTAGCTGTAATAACAAAGGAGTTTGTTTGTATTAATTTTGTGCAAGGTTGTAGCTGTAGGTTATTATATACAGTAGTTTATTTGAACCATTTGGCACCTTTGTACCATTCTTATCTACTGGGTTCACATTTTATGTCCCTGAGTCTAAATACCAAACAAAGTGTGATGTGTTGCTAACTAGATAGCAGCAATATGCACATTAGTAAAAAAGTTGCTGCACATAATGGAAAATAAATTGGTCTTCTGGGGGAAAGGTTTTCAAATGTGGTTGGAGTGTTCCCATTTAAGTTGTAAAATGTGTATGCAGACATTACATGCACTTCTTACTCCCACCAGTTTGTAATTACTGTACTGTTGCTGGTGACCAAGTTCAGATATGGTTAAATTGTCTAAAACCAGTTTACTCTTAAAAACCACATTAACATTCATGAAAAATATAACTGATAAATATCGATATATCATGTTCCTTTTTCAGCTCCAGAGAAATATTCTGGCATCAAACCCACGTGTGACCAGATTCCATATAAACTGGGAGGGCTGTGCAGAGCGAATGGAGGACTGTGAAAATGTGGATCCCACATCAAACTCCATGCTCCCTCCATCATGTCTCCCAGGCAAGGCCCCCCCCTTAGGGATACTACCAGATAACTCTATGGACTGCTTATAGAGACAACACCGACCCCAAAGGTGATAATTCGCAGCACGAGACCTTTTGAAGAATGCCTGTGAACATTCGTGTGTGGATGTACAGACATCTTTGCCTTACAGCTGTCCTTATTTACCTGAACTCTCATCTTGGGCTTCGGATGAGTGTTTGTTCCAAGAAGGATTATGAACATCTCACTGGTATAATCATCACTTATAGATGTGGAGTTCCTTGACATGATGTTGAAAGTATTATCCAAGTAGTTTAACTCATGGAAGGGAATAAGGTAACTATGAAATGATGCAGCTGAACTGAAAGAGCCCAGAAAGCTGATGTGTGATTCACAGTCCTTCCTTATGTTGGTGCAGAACTAAGTTGTACTCATTTTAGAGGATGTCAGCACCGAAGCAATAGGCAAATAAATTGCAATGTTGTTGCTGTACAGGAATTTGATAATCTACCATTATATTCGTGTTCAAATTTATTTTGCACTTAAACCTTTTCCCACTTAGATTGTGGAGTTTCAGATGGGCTACATCACTTTCTCTCTGTTCTTTTTTTTGTTTGCAACTTTGTGTTCTAAATAAAAAAAAATTGTATTTGTTATGCATCTGTGTATGAATGTCTGTGTTACGGTAAGATGTTCCCCCTATTACTTATCTTAATTTGTCTTAATTCATTTTGATTACAGAAGCATATAAATGGCAAATATTTTCACTCTTGTTCTTGTTAAGAATGTACCAAACAAGTACTTCCATTTTTTCCATGATCACTCTGTTGTATTTAAATATAATTGAGTGCCAATTCTATAACATAAATATCTATGTGAATATCCTCTTATATTTTCACATTTGACTAAAAATAGCCTGTGTTAACGTCACACCCAATCACAGATCGGTCGGGTAAAAGGGGTGGCTAGGCTACAGAACTGGTTTTGGAAAATACTGCTGTGCTAATAGGATTGAGATTGCAAAATGCAACAGCGTTTGATGTGTGCCCTGCACGAAACTGTCTCATAAATACAAACAGCTGATAATTTAAACCCAAAAGAAAAAAACACAGTTATAGTTATGGGCGTATTGGCTACTAGCAAGTGCGGGAGGCGGGACAAAATCATTTGATAGACGAATCGCATCAATGCAATGATTGGATGTATTGATGCTTATCCAATCAGCACCTGAAGTACTACTTCTGTCATGTAAGTATCTGTGTATGTAGCCAATCAGGGCCAGTCATAGGCGGGACCAGTGGATGGATGACTGGAGTTTCCCTTGCGGTCTGAAGATTAATGGAAGGGGTCTGTTGATCTTAGGAATCGACTATCAGATGGTCGGTCCCAGGAAACCATTGCACTTGATGCCTGGTTTAGAAACGAATAGAGCTAGATCCATTTGAAATAACCAATAGCGGAAAAAACGAATAACCTGGACACGACTTTTGTTATCCAGGTCTCAACTGAAAAGGCCTGCCTACACACAGATAGCACCTGGTTAGTTCGGGCCAGGATACGACTGCGAGGACGTAAGATAGACGGAAAACAGCTTTCGACGATCTGTCAAATGGTCTGGACTGGATTTTGGATAAACCAAGCCGTCTCTGGAAATAAAGGACAGTCGAGTGACATCTAGATTTGCCGGTGCTCACTTGGAAATTGACGAGCCACCACTACAAAGCTAACATCTACTGGCTGCTAGAGTTAGCTAGCGTGCTAGCCTAGCTAACCTAAAGCGTTAGGGTTAGCTGTAGACTTGGATATACTCGCTTGGTTGGAGTTTCCGAACTCTCTAAGGAGAGGTATTTGAGGAAATATATTTACACAAAGTCAATAATGATAGATGTTAGCTAGTAGCTAGCTGTCAGCTTCATTGAGCCCAGCGACTGCGTTAGCGGTGTAGCATCACTCAACGACTTGCAAAGGAAAACTCAGTCTGAGCCCAGGGACTCCACCATCAGCCTGCCATCATGGGCAACACGCCCACCGCAAAGAAGGGCAATGAGATGGAGAGCGGTGAGTACCCTATACCCCTAGATGCAGCAGCTAGTTATATCATGCCGCCTGTCATAAGATCGTTTTCCTGTATTGTTATTTTCTGTTTCCCATAATGGCATCGAAATAAATACTACAAGTTATCACCTGTATGCACCAAGGCCCAGAGACCCTACACACAGTGATCGACCACAATATGCTAAACTTTCCTAGGTTGTCAACTTTAGATGAAACACCCTGACAGATACCCGTGGCCATTCACATCCACATATAAACTTCAAACAAGCTGTGACACCGTGATCATCTCAACTGAACAGCTGAGGATGTTATTCATTATCGCTGCTGATTTTGTGGGAAAGCTCGTGATTAAAAGCCCCAGGTTATATTCAGATGAACCAGTGAGGATGACAACAACTAGCCTTGTACATACAATCATAGGTTTTTTTTGTGTGTTTCAGATGTGTTTATTTCCCTTCTATCATTAAATTAAATTGCAACCCGGGTGTGGGGTTTTCTTGTACACTTTTAACACTTATTTCAGGACACAATATTCCTCTGTGTATACAAAAAAAGGGTGCATAATTTGTATGGATTTCATCTTAATGTAATGTGGATCTGAGCATTAAGTAAGAGAGTAGAGGGGAGTTGGTTGTTATCTTAGAAGAAAAAAGTCACCAGGATGGTGTCATATGATGCATGAGGGTGAGCCTCTCCAGGCAGAAACTTGCTAGTTGGAGTCTCTTGAACATCATGTGATGAGCAGCTTTTAGAACAAGGGCACTGTGTGTATGTGTGCGTGTGCGAGGAAGAGATAATACGTTCATGCCTTTTTGTTTTGCGGACTGTTGCTCCTGACAACTTTTTTTTTTTTGATGACCTTTTTGAACTGAAGATCTGTTTTTATTACTACTTATAACATAAAAAGGGGGCATTTATATAAGCTCACAAAGTAAAAGACACATATCTACCATATGATCCTCAGGTTCATCAATGAATGATATAAATTGTAATCCTATTTCCTAATAATAAACACTCAATCAAAGCGCTTTAGTTTCCTTTTCCAAGTAAGGATCACTGGCCTTGGAGAAGGCTTGGGAGGACACCGTTTTATGTTTTTATCCATGACACCATAAATAACGCTCAAGTGTGCAAATCTGAACAGGTATCTGCAAAATGAGTGTCAGCTCCTTGTTGCTGGTAGAGAGTAAGTGTGAAGAATGGCCTCCAGTCCCTCTGTAACGTTAACCCATCAATGGCAACTCATCATTTTCATTTTTTTATAACACAGAGGTTTGTTTTTGAAAGCAAATGTATTTATTTGGGGAATACTTATGTTTGAAGACAGAGGAAACACTGCTGGTGGGAGATTTGCTCACATGTCATGCTTCACATCCTTATCAACTTGATCACTGAGGATCCACCCTGATCCTCAGAGACGGGTGCAAACTAGGGGTCCAGAGCCCACACCAAGGAGTGCACTTTTTTACAGAGCAGCTAGGACAACATGGCAGCCTGTTTTGAGAGAGGGAGAGAGGGAGAGAGGGAGAGAGAGAGAGAGAGAGAGAGTGAGGGGAGAGAGAGAGGGAGAGAGTGAGAGAGAGAGAGAGAGAGCGAGAGAGAGAGAGAGAGAGAGAGAGGGGAGAGAAGAGAGAGGGAGAGAGAGAGAGTGGAGAAGAGGGGGGTCGTGGGTTGCGCCTCTCTCTCTCGCTCGTAGTTTCGATCTCGCGCTCTCTCTTTCTCGATTTTGCTTCTCTGTTTCTTGGTCGCTTCTCTCTCTTTCTCTCTCCTCCTCTCTGCTCTCCTCGTTTTCGCTGCCTCTACTGACGCTTCTCTTCTCCTTCTCTTTCTCTCTCTCTTGCTCGCTCTCTTCTCTGCCTCTCCCTCTCGCGGTCCTCCGTTCTCGCTCTCCGGGCTCGCGAGAGGAGAGAGAGAGAGAGAGGTGTGTTTGTTTCCCCTGAAGTTTCCAGGCTGGAGAATACGAGCACAGAGCCGCTGCACAACTATACAAAGCTGGTTTCTGGCCCACAGGAGGAAGCAGGACAGACAGACGCTCTGTGAACTGCAGCAGGAAGTGAAGGAGCAAGGAAGGTCCAGCCCAGGCTTTTCACAGTTGGTCATCTCCTCCCCGTAAACTAAACACAACTAGCAAGGATAGGTTGACGTTGTGTGCTATCATATATTCTAGATTTCCCGCTTGTCGGAACCTCCGGACATACTGCAGTTTTGAGACTCTTTTCTGGCTATCAGCGGGCTTCCTCCTGCCTTGTAAGATGTCTGTTATTCACAGGCTGGCAGGAAGGCTGTTTCACCGAGCCGGTCCCAGTCTAGGGGACACAGGCAGTGGAGAAGGCAAACATGACCAACCACAGGAAAAGCTTGAGGCTTGCTGCTGGCGTGAGTTTTCATTCTGGACCTGGACAGGAGCATGGAGCTGTAGTCCACGTTATGTCCTGCTAGCTTAGCCAGTCATAGGCTGAGTTCAAACTCGTACATCGAGATAATCAAGCTGTTTTTTGTCTTTAACGTTTGTAACTAAATTCATATCATGACCTGGTGACTAGAGTTTCTATTGTCATTAGTGGAGTGATCTTGTATACAAATATACACACGGTTATGTTGTTTGTCTCTGCTCTTTTGCCTAGATTTTGTTCAGCTACTGTTCAAAGGAAGGCGTTTCTTAGTTACCGTGGCTGTGTCTTTCAGGAGCTTTTCTGCACGGCATAACACTATCGGTCTCAAACTATTACGCGGTGTAATAATGAACACGCATACTTTATTTGTTGTTAAAGATCTTGTCTCATTGTCCTTCTCACTGGTACGGCTGCCTGATTGTATGATTGTTTGATAGCTTGGATATGTGTGCCTGTACACACACTTCTTAAACATCTGAGCACCATGTTTTTGTTACGGCCCATCCCGTTCTTGTGCCACATTATGACATGCAGGATTATTGTATTGGCTCTTTTGTGTTTTGAAATGAACCTCCTATAATGAGGTGGCACCCTGTCAAAGTGCAACTCCTTCTATCTATAAATATCTGCGTGGTTCATGTCCTGCCCCTGCTCTGCACGCAGCTGGTTTGTGTAACGGGCAGGCTTGTGTTTGGATCGCTCATCACTTCCTGTCTCCAGTTAAAGGGGCTTTGTTATAAGCCCGCACTGATTACCAGTGGACCTTACTGTTGAAATGCCAATCAGCCACCTCAGATAAGCTTACAGCACTGAGTTGGCAAGTTGACATACTGCCAGGGAACGATCATAAGATGCAAACAAAGCAAAACTGAGAATGGAGTTCAGTGATTGGTGAAAGGAACAATAGTTTCCTTTTCGATCCTCACAGCAACAACGAGCGTAGTGGTGATTCTTGTGGAGAGAGAGAGAGGGAGAGGAAGGGAGAGAGGGAGAGAGAGGGAGAGGGAGAGAGGGAGAGATCTGTTGATTGAATAATCGATTAGCCGACTAATCGTTGCAGCTCTAATTATGAGACAGCTGGGTGCATGCACACTACCTGTCCTTCACATGCATGTGAATAGAGGAGATTGGAACATGAAAGTGTCACTTCAGTTTTTCTGCTCCTCGGATTGGTCAGTAATTTTACTAGCCAATTCAATTTTTACAGTAGGATATAAAGTAACTTCCCTTCGGTGGTTATGCTAGTAGCTGCATTCAAATATCCACTGTCAGTACTGAGCTGAACAATTGATTTCTCACCCTTTTTACACACATGAAAACAACTTTCCTACTTCACATGCGTCTCTGTTTGCCCTCTGACTGATTTATTATGCACCGCATGGGGATGTATGCTATCTGACCCATGCCTGGTGTAGTCTGGGACCTGATTTGGCGCGCTTCAGTTAAATGTCGGTCAGCTCGCCCTAAGATAACCCCTCTGTTCCTGCGTCAGAGTGGGCCAGTGGGGCCCTGGGGACAGATGCAGGATTGATTTTTGGAGGATCGATTCAGCACTGGCACTACATAGACTCTCTGGTGCATTTGAGCAGGAAAAAAAAAAAGTTTCTCTGTGTTTTTGTGCGGCCCTGATTTTGCTTTTTATGTTTTTGAAAACATCCAGATCAACTCCTAAAGTTTTTCATCTGTGACATTCGATGGGTTCTGCTAATTAGGGAAAGTTTCTAGAATCTAGATCTATCTAGTTCATCTCAAGGGTCTTCCCTTAGGCCTAGTTTTCCATAGCACTTCCTCTCTGGGTAGGATAAATATGCCAGCTAGTGTTTTATGCCCCTCCCCCTGGTGATTATGCCCCTGTTTAGATCAATATATAGCCTCTGTGTGCGTGTTTGTGTGTGCGAGTGTGTGCTTGATATGGGAGGGAACCGCAGAGAGTACTTTGTGTACAGAATAAATATTGATACAAACCAAAGCAAGGGTCCAATTGATCTGTGTGAGTGTAACGGGAGCAGTGCTGGTCTCCATGATATGTTTGTGGATGCTACTTTCTCAACTTGGTCCCAGCAACGTGACAGTCACAGAAAAGACTAAAGACGCCCCGCTGGCAAGGACACTTGACCAGTTTCTGTGGAGGGGGGGCAGGGGGAGGGGATGGGGGGCTGTTGATCTGACCACAGTGCTCTCAGAGGAGGAGGAAAGGTCATGAATCAGTGACTCTGAGGAAGAGGCCAAGGAAGAAGAACAGGGGAGACTTTTCTGGGCTAATGTGTGACAGGAAGAGCTCCAGAAGGCATGCAGGAAAGCGGGAGTCATCCTCGCGCCCAAGTGAATCAGGGTTACGCACGGCAGATGCTGCTGCAGCACCAGAGGTACCCGTAGTCATCCCAGATGGTAAGGAGTTTGGGGTTACAGGAGAGTTGAGGTGTTGAGCCTTATTTGATCGCCTACAGTTATCACGGCAGTCTCGGAACAGAAAGAGAGATTTTTGTTAAGATAAAGAGCATTCCTCAAAGACCGCTGTTGATTTGGCCATTTAGCTCCCAGCTACTTGTGCAGCAGCACCCACGTCTTTCCTCTGCAGCGGCTCCCATGTTATAATGGGAATAACCCCGTTTGTGGCTATTCCTGCTTGGAAGTTGGAGTTGAGCAACTTTCATTGGAAATGTTTTCTCCCTGTTGACCAGTCAGACTCCAGCGCTCTCTGTGGGAGCAACAGTGCTCTCGACATGTTTATGTGAACTTTGGTCTTTGCCGTTCTTGCTGGCTTTCTCCCATCCTATTGTTGGAGCTGCTGGTCTTTAGAGAATTTGCAGGAAGTCACATTAGCTAGAAGAGGATTAAGCCTTTGTGTAGTCATCAAGTGTACGTGTGCAATACATGGACAACTTGTAGTTGCTCTTTGTAACGTTTTCATATTATTTATCTCAGTTTTTCCATTTGAAACATATCCAGTAGTGTATTAGTTTAAAGTTGGTTAGTTGGGGATTACATAACTATGCATGTTCACTATTGACAGCTGACTGGCTTTATTTAAACTGTGACCTTGGCTTTCGTTTTGCATCGATTACCCAGGCACATGGACATTCCACATCATCCTGAAATAGATTAACATGGTTTATGATTTTTTTTTTTTTAAAGCTGTTTATAGATTACTGTAAATAATATATTTTAGTATTGATGTAATTATTTCCACTTTTTTGAACTCTTGCATCCAAAATGTTAAGCATGTCATTTGAAGCAAAGTGATATTTCTCTGCTCTTGCTTGATATTTACGGTCGTAATTAAAAGACAATAAATTCAAAACGATTTTCCATTTGTCAAAAGTAGACGTGCAATTAAAACCTCGACAGCCTTTTGTCCCAGGCTAACGGTAGAACAAGCTGTCCCGCCTCTTCTGCTATGGCAGCTAGTGTCCTCAAAACCAGCAAGGAGGAATGAGGAAGGACTGGTTATCTACATGTTCCCACAGAGCAGCGGGATTAGCACCATAAAGATAAGGTCAAGGAAAATGAATGGCTGCATATGATAGTGTGTGTGCCAAGCTGTCAAACTCTGTCTGTTGGTCTATAGTGGCATGTGTGTGCACAGTGTTGCATGTGTTACCATGTCGTAAACTGTGTTCACAGTAGGAAGGTGTAGGTTTCATCTAAAGGCATTGTAGCATCATGGTAAACTGCACTCTTAGCGTAGATCTATTTATTAGTGGAGAACTTCTGGGCAAAAGAAAGATGAAAAATAAGATGGATGAAAACAAATTGTTTTTTTAATTGAGATGGTGGCACTAGAATGATTTACAGCTGTCGTACTTAAGACATTTTGTTATTTTTAACGATTGACCTTGCTGTATTCTGAGGGATGTTCAGTGCCATAGTTTTTTTTTTTTTTTGTACCTTTTCTAAAAGAAGCCACTTAACGAATTAAGATAATTAGTTTAGGTGTGGTGTAGTAACACCTTAATACTTAACTAATCATTCCTTCTTTTTGTATTCTAAATCAACTTGTAGTGATTTGTTCTACTCTTATGAGTCAACTGGTGCCTTATTACCTTGAGCAGTAGTCAGATGGAAATGTAAATCGGTCACACGCATGTACCCAGCACAGCACACACAGTGGAATGTAGACTCTGCATTTAAGCCCTCCTAGTACTCTGAGCAGTGGGCAGCTATTATATTATCAACGCCCCGGCAGCGGGCAGGTGGTCCTTGGTACTTCTCAAAGTACCACTCCATACCGGCGCCCCCTCCAGTTCCCTCCGGACTGAGCTACTGCCCCTCTGCATTAGTTCAGCCAGGTGTTACTTGTTATTATTTTGTCCACTTTTACAGTTGAGATGGAAGCAATTGTTTGGAACTCAACATCAGAGAAAGTGAAGTCCAAGCTGAGACGACCAACGTCAGCTGACATTATTTATGTTCATGTACACGTCGGGACCTAACGTGCATCAGGCTCACCTGCCGCAATATCTTGCTAAGGCCTCCCTATGTTATTGTAAAATAAACGGCAACATTGTGGTCTTCTCTGGGTCTTGGTGATTTAGGTGTGGTGACCTATAAAGTCCTCTAAGTCTGGACTCCTGAAAACAGATGAACTCTAACTAAGCACTTTGTTCCTAATTACAGTGAAGGAGTTTCTTGCCAAAGCCAAAGAAGATTTCCTGAAGAAATGGGAGAACCCAGCACAGGTGAGACGGAGAAAGATAATTACTTCTCTTTTTCATCGTCATTATTTTCATTGTTTCATGATTCTGTCGTTCTTGTTAAATTGCAGTGTTATTGTACAATTGCTAATAATGTTGAGACGGCTTTATTAAGCTGCATCTTTTATAATCCATCTTGAATGTACTTTTACATACAAGTTCACTCACAGACTGGTAAAAATAGTCCCGCCCATGAACACATTTAGTCCTATTTAATTCAGAGGAGCAGTGCACCCTCTGCTGGGCAGTGTGTGTGTGTGTGTGTGTGTGTGTGTGTGTGTGTGTGTGTGTGTGGTGTGTGTGTGTGTGTGTGTGTGTGTGTGTGTGTGTGTGTGTGTGTGTGTGTGTGTGTGTGTGTGTGTGTGTGTGTGTGTGTGTGTGTGTGTGTGTGTGTGTGTGTGTGTGTGTGTGTGTGTGTGTGTGTGTGTGTGTGTGTGTGTGTGTGTGTGTGTGTGTGTGTGTGTGTGTGTGTGTGTGTGTGTGTGTGTGTGTGTGTGTGTGTGTGTGTGTGTGTGTGTGTGTGTGTGTGTATTTCAGTGGAGGAATTATTTAGAAACCAAAGGTTTTCTTGGTATGTACCCTTATTATTCACCCTTTCCTCTTACTGACGTCCTCTTCTGCCCCTCAGCAAACTGCGGCGTTGGACCATTTTGAGCGTTTGAAGACCTTAGGCACGGGTTCCTTTGGTCGAGTCATGCTGGTTAAACACAAAGAGTCGGGCCAGCATTTTGCCATGAAAATACTTGACAAACAGAAGGTATGTTGGGCATGACTTTCAAGAGAAACACTACCTGGTAAATAGATGTGAATGCTCCACTAAAGCAGCAGCTGACATGCATCTTTTGTAGAAATTGTACTAGTAAGTACATCGAGACTCCTAATGAGTGTTTATATTAGCACTTTATTTAAACTTTTAACCAAAGAGCCAAGAAAAAGATCCATAAGCACCAACTATTATACAGCTGTTGACCACAAAGTGGAGCCTTTTGTTTCCACAAGTATATAAAACAAATCGTACATTTTGTTTTACCTTCTGATCTTAGAATAGAAGTAATCACCAGTGTTAATGTCACACTTCTCTCTAATGGACGACGCCTCGCTGGCTAGCGGCTCCATGACTGTGACAAAATCCAATATTATTTGTAACTTTTACAAGAACATATTTTATCTTTTTTAGAATGACACAAAGATCACTTTGTTGTCAAAGTTCAAATGTGTTACAGTGCCATGAACATACTCTCCAGTGTATTGTCACTGAAAGAGTTCCTGGGCTGTACAACATGTACAGGTCAGAGGTCATGTCTGACTCGGATGAAATCTTGCGCAGCTTCTAAGACATAAGAATAACATAAAAGACTATTGACACAGGTAGTGATCCTCTTTTCTTTTTTTTATGTTGTATAATGATGTAAGATGAGCTTAAAATGAGCCTCCATCTTGATCCGTCCTAGGTAGTGAAGCTGAAGCAGATAGAACACACACTGAACGAGAAACGTATCCTGCAAGCTGTCAGCTTTCCCTTTCTGGTGCGACTGGAGCACTCTTTTAAGGTAAGCGTTAAATAGTTACTCTGATCATCTTCTCAGTGTGTTCACATTACTTTTGTATGTGTGTGTTTGTGTCATGTCAAACTAAGATTGTTGCTGATCTCTCTACAGGACAACAGTAATCTGTATATGATAATGGAGTATGTACCCGGCGGCGAAATGTTCTCACACTTAAGGAGAATCGGTAGATTCAGGTGAGTTTTTTTAGGTAGTGTTCATTTTGTCAGCTGTCCTCGTTAGTTTTCATCATATTTACTCAACTCCTGTTTGTTTTAGTCAAGTTTGTGTTGATTTAGGACTAAAATGGCCAGACTTTATCGTGGGCAAAGAAGACATTACTATTTTAGGAGTTTCAGTCGATAAAAACACTTAGTCATCAGATTACATTGAACATTTCAATCGATGCCAAAATATTACCTTGTTTCTTGAGTCCTCCTGACTGTGACTAGTCCGTGCTACTGGTGTAGTCCTGAAATAGCGCAGGCAGCGCAGGACGCAAAATAGTTTGAGAGATTCTGGTGAAGTTCTTATTGTTCCTTCGTTAAGAATATTGCATGTTGACGGAGTACAACAACTGACTGTAAATATTGCACCTGATGTGTGTTTTGCAGTGAACCACACGCCCGCTTCTACGCAGCCCAGATTGTACTGACCTTTGAATACCTTCACTCGCTGGATCTCATCTACCGAGATCTTAAGCCAGAGAACCTGCTCATTGACCAGCAAGGTTACATCCAGGCAAGGATCGAACGTTTCGTCTTTTGGTCCTCAACAGTAATTGTGCTCGTTTTGGTTCCCGTGCTCAGTGCTCAGATCTGTACTCTCTGTTTCCCAGGTAACAGATTTCGGATTCGCAAAAAGGGTGAAAGGCCGAACCTGGACGCTTTGTGGGACCCCAGAGTACCTGGCACCAGAGATCATCCTCAGTAAGGTAAGCGCTCAGCTCGGTTAACAGTGAACGGCGCTCCTCATGTCGGGCAGTTCTAAATATTGGACTTAATATAGAAAGACATTTCATCGAGTGAAGTTCAATTCACTGAGTAATGTTTTATTTGTCAACATCCTGGAGGTTTTGTCTGCGGACATATCTGACTGCCCTTTTATTTCATGTGTGTTTTTCAGGGTTACAATAAAGCAGTGGACTGGTGGGCTCTGGGAGTGCTGATATATGAGATGGCTGCTGGTTACCCCCCCTTCTTTGCTGACCAGCCTATTCAGATTTACGAGAAGATTGTATCAGGGAAGGTCAGCCAACCTAAATAATCTCTTTGTTTGTTTTTTGTTGTTGTCACAGTACATCAATCTTAATTATACGAAGATGATTGTGGTGGCTGTGTGAAACATTTGCAGCTAAAGTGTAAAGTTTAATGGTCCAACAACGGAATAGTTTATTCCTGTATGAAGTGGATTCTTCCTAAGAAACCACTTATATGTTCGGTTATAAAAAACATTCTCAAATGCCTTTTTTAGACCTTGAAATCACTCCATCTACATACTAGTGATGTGTCGGTTATTTGCATCTTAGTCTTGGCGCTATTGCATCACCACTATAGGAGAACAGCTAATCTATTATCTCACCGGTTTCTTGGTAAAACTATGTCTGCATTTATATTTCTCCTAATTTATAGGACATGACATAAATAATCTCACTTTCTCTTAATAAATCTTGTACGTAACATTGTTTTTTCATTTTCATTTAATGTTACTTTTGTTTAGATTTTTGTAAATATGTTTTATTTTTAGAAGATCAAATTTCCAGCAAGGGAACACAACGTGGCACCATAAAGTTCTACGCATTTCTGATAAAGAATCGTTTATTTACGAATGACATGGGTGTTTTTGGGGGACTTTGGCACAGAAATAACTGCAAACTTGTAGCGTGTGTCCCGGTGATCCCGCAGCAAAATAAATAGTATTAATGGGGCATCGTGGTTGTAATTCAACTGTGGTGAGCAACGCTGTGGATCAGAGGGGTCTGAGGAAAGAGGAGTAGTGCTAACAAGCAGACGTATTATTTAAAAACAATAGCATGAGCTGTTCAAAACGCAACACACTCACACTGCTTTCACTGTTTGCAGGTTCGCTTTCCCTCCCACTTCAGCTCAGACCTGAAGGATCTGTTGAGAAATTTGCTGCAGGTGGACCTGACCAAGCGCTTTGGCAACCTCAGGAATGGAGTTAACGATATCAAGGGCCACAAGTGGTTTGCCACCACTGATTGGATCGCCATCTACCAGAGGAAGGTGAGAGGGCCAGCCTTTTATACAGCAGTGTTGTGTACAAATGGAGCCTACCTCCTCTGTTCAAATCAGAAGAGCAGAAGGAAAGCGGTGCTGACAAAGGAAGATGGTTTTTAATGAGCCTTTGGTCAGTGGAAGTGTCTTTAGTCTGTTGCTACGGGTAATTTCACTCCAGCTATGCTTCCTCTGCACAAATGATTGAAGACTAATGGGAAAATGTCTAAAACCCACGAAACATGTGTTCCAGTTTCTTTCTTAACATGAGTGACTCATTCCTAACCTTGGACTCGTCAGAGAAAAGCAGGGGAAATGTTGCACATGGTGCAGTCGGGCGTGTAATGAGAACTGACAGTGTGCAAACAAAGGTTAGATGTTGACAACAATACAGACTCTAAACATAATACGCAAGTGAAACTGTGACAAAGTTATTTAAAATGCACATATCAATATCAATGTTTTCTTGATTAAAAAATCAAAAAATAAATTTTGTTCAGGTATCAATATTATTTTCTTTAGTTTATATTTCTTCATACAGAAGATGAAATACATTTTGGGAAATCTAGGAAATTACCAGCAGAATTAGAAATAGATGAGTTCTCAGGAAAGCAAATGACAACACATATTAATAATTATTTTGCACGCACATGTATGTAAAGTGTTGATCTGTTCTTAATTGTATCTTTTTGTCTGTTTAGTTCTAACAGTTAACCTCCTATTATAATTATAATTATAATTTATATATATATATTTGTTTTTTTGTACGTGAAGCACTTTGAAAGAATTATTATTATTTTATTCAGTTTACTATGTAAAACTATAAATACAAATCTATTTTGAATTGTCTCTTTATCTCCTGGGACCTATTCAAATGTCATGAGGTAGTTTATGGTCCGCCATGCTTTGGCTTTGCTTCTCTCTAGTAGACAACACTGCGTCATTCTGATGATTTAATTGTCCTGTGTGTTCCAGGTGGAAGCTCCCTTTATTCCTAAGTGCAAAGGCCCCGGTGACACAAGCAACTTTGACGACTACGAGGAAGAGGAAATCAGAGTCTCCTTCACAGAAAAGTGTGCAAAGGAGTTTGCTGAGTTCTAGATTCCAACCACGAGTAGCGAAGAGAGAGAGACGGGGATTTAGAAAGTAAAAAGGGGGTCGGAAGGAAGGAAGGAAGCGCTAGGGTGGACTGCTAACTTGCTTATTTGTAATGACGACAACAATGTAAAACTCCCCCAATGGAAAGGTAGGCAAAGTGAAGAAAGATCCAACAGAACCAGCAGTGTTGCCTTTTCTGATTGTTTCTCAACTGTTACCTATTCATTTTATTTATCCCTCTTGTGTTTGTGACAGGGGCTCGAGGAGAGCAGGCATAGGTAGTGGCTGTCCAGCTATACTTGTATCTTTCTGATGGTGTAATGATATGTTTTCAGTCTTTGCAGGTTGAGGCATTGATTTTCTGTTAAGGTACTGAATCTGCTAGGCTCTTTTTTTTTTTTTTTTTTTTTTTTTTTCCCTCTCGAATGGGCCCTCTCTACAAGCTTCTCAAAGAGTGATTGTTGTATCTTGTCACCATGGTCCCCCCTCCATCCCTCCATCCTGAATCTGTCCAAGCAATACCAAGTCCAACAGATGTGCCTATCATAATGCCAACTGGTTGGAAAACTGTGTCGAAAGCATTGGTGCAGAGCTTTGGCTATGGTGGCATCAGCCCTTGTGCCCATTTGGTTTAAAGCTTGAAAACTCTCTGCACCTGCCTTTTGTCTGCTAAATGTGGCATGATTATTGGGTAGACTGATGCACTCGCTGCTTGCAGTTAAAGCAGTGGTGACCTCTTTGATCGGAGTGAAAATGATTTATCACAGTAAACTTCATCTAGGTCTTACTCCTTTTGGGGACCTGTGAGAAATGGTAAACATGAGGTTTGCGTTTAAGTCTGTCTTTCTCTTAGCTGAATTTATTAGAGCATTTTAAGAATCCTATTGGTGATCATTTTGTCCTTATATGTCAATCTCTGTGCTTGTGTGTTATTTAGTGCTCAAGGGTGGGTTAAAAAGCTGTGATTTAGCAGCAACTAACATTGTGGTCACACTCCTGACTATTGTTTATTTAATTCATAGTACATTTATAATGATTTATGATATATATTATTTATATATGTATATGTATGTATGTGTATATGTATACATATGTATATGTATATGTATATGTATATATATGTATATGTATATATATGTGTATATGTATATGTGTGTATATATATATATATATGTATATGTGTATATGTATGTATATGTATATATATGTGTATATATGTATATGTGTATATATGTATATGTATATATATATGTGTATATATGTATATGTATATATATGTGTATATATGTATATGTATATATATATATGTATATATGTATATATGTATATATGTGTATATATATGTGTGTATATATATATGTGTGTGTGTGTGTGTGTATATATATATATATATATATATATATATATATATATATATATATATATATATATATATATATATATATATATATATATATATATATATATATATATATATATATATATATATATATATCCCCATCTTTTTCAACATTGTCTCATAGCTGTGAAACTGAAATTAAGATTTCATAAATAAACAAATATAAATTCTGCCAAATTTGCAAACTGAGAACATTGCAAAGTTTTCTGTATGTAACTATGACGGTGGTGGATTTTAATACGCAAAAAAAGTAGCAAAACGTTTCAACAAAATGTGCATGTTATTTTTGTACAATATCACTTTTAAAGAATGATGGCAGAGCGTTATGCTTTACTTGTGCTGAGGTACATGAGATCGTGGATAACATGCTTAACTATTAAAATGAACTCTCGGCTGCTCTATTTTGAAGATGGAACAAGACCCAGTTCAATGTGTCAGAAAGTTCTTCTGGGCTTCATCATTCAGTTGTAGGGCAAAGGTTTGCTGATAATTGTCACTGAACTTGTGCTTCTCACCTTGATGATGATTTTTTTTTTTTTTTTTTTTCTTCCCCCTTTTATCTTGTATATACCGTACATGTAACACCTTCAGATAGATTTGCAGTCCAACCAAATTTTTTTGGGACTGTTGACATTGGAGTGTTTTTGTTTTCCAGCTTTCTATGTAACAAATTAAACTAAGGAAGCTATCCTAAAGCTGTCCCCTTTTGCCAAGTTTATTTCTGTGGATGCAAGACAATCGCAGACCAAATCTTCTTGCTGGTTTGTTGACTGAACACTTGGTTTGATGAAGGATGTTCGCTTTCGCCCCACCCCTCCCTTCCCTCACCCACCCTCCCCCACCCTCCACCCTCCATAGGCCCTAGGTGCTAGACTTTGTCCATCTCACTGAAAAGCTTCTGTGAATTGTTCGATGTGCATCAATTTGTCATAAAGTCTTGTAACATGACATTTTTGAGAATGTTTTTCAACTCTAAATGATTTCAGTAGGCTTGAGTAATTATTTTGGCTGTCTCTTAATGTAATTGAGATCAAACACAGGATACCTTTTTTTTGAATGTCTTGAATTGTCTGATGGAGATGGTTCAATGCTGTTTGGAAACATGATGTGTATTTTTTATAATACATGTTTCTCTAGTGAGCTTGGTTTTTTCTTGCATGTGGTAAAGAAACCCAACGGCAAGACGTCTCCTGGAACCTGAAACGTGTCTGAGAAATCATTGTTTCCGCAGCCGACAGTCTCATCGCTGTTTTAACCTTTTTTTTTAATTTGTTTGAGCATCACATTGAACAATGCAGTGGATCACCAACCAACTTGTCCAGTCCTTTGCAAATACTGAAGCACATGCCACGTCCTTTCAAATCTCCTTTTTAATTGATTTGTGCAAATGATTTGAAATTTTTAAGACACTATGTAATTGAAGAGAGCACATGTAATATCTTTATGTTCTGACAAATGACTAAATCAGAGTTGGTGGGTGGAAGGCAACGCCATTTGATCCACTTCAGACACTGAGGCCATCACAATGCTTTATTTTTGTTTCCCATACAAAACTTCTTGTCTGCTGTCTTTAATTATCTTCTATCAGCTGAACACTATCAACTGCTCTGTGCTAAATTGAGTTTTTTTTGCTCCTGTGTTTGCCTTCTATTTTCATCAAGTTTCCACACTCTTCATTCAAACATAACACTTTTTACATCTGAGATGTTTTGCGTTCATATTTTCTAATTGTATTTTCAAAAAAAAGCAAAAAAAGCAAAAACAGAACATTAATCTTTTCCTCATGACCTGGGTACAGTGATTGTGTAGTCTATTGTACCTTTTGGGAAACAATACTGTATATCCTTGCCTTTGACAGTCTTAACTATCTTACCCTCTGGAGAACTTGACAGATACCCTTAGAACACAATGAGTATGTTAAAAAAAAATATACATAAAGTAATATTTTGCAAAATGTATCATTCCAATAAACTTTTACTTGTTAAGACTAATATGTCTGGGTTATATGTAAGCTCTCTCTTCATCATGCACAATGTCACACTGAATTAGGCTTGTCACATCTAAAAGTGTATTCTTTGACATGCAAATGTCAAGTAAGGTATTTGCAGTTTCAGGCTACTCGAGGCTGGATCAGAGGAACATATTATTGGTAGGTGAGGGAGGGAGGGGGGGGGGGTGCTGTATTCTGCCTGTTATTGTGAATGTTTCAAGAGGCAGGCAGGTGCAATTGAATAATGCAGTGTTGTGTTCATCCTGTCACAGTACGGGATCAATTACCAGCCAGCTTTCAGCAACCCTCTCCGAATGTATTCCCACCCTCGGTGTGCTCCTTTTTTTTATTTTAGGATTGCATCTATGTGCATCAGTTATACGTGAAGGGCCCAGAAAACCTTCGAGGTGGTTGGAAAGCAATTAAGATACAGTAAAAGACCTCATAATTTATAAATCCATTAAAGAATGGAAACCCATTAAAGAATGAGTTATTAAAGTAATAAAGTAATTGGACAATAACGACACGCATTGAAGGGGCTACAAATGAGTGAATCAATCCACAAAAGATGTAATGTAGATAAACATTTTTTTAAACAATTACCGAAAATCACTTATTAATGTACTACATATAGTACAGGCATGTTTAGAAACAAATGAAAATTGCTGATTAATCAGTATAAATGTAATTTCTTATCCAATCATTTTAGAAAATAGAGACCTATTTACTGTTTACAAATATTACTATGGTAATAAAACCGTTAACAGCATCAGAAAACGGCTTTTTATTCAAAATATCAGTATATTATAGTGCCAATGTTATAAAAGCACTGGTTCCAATTCAGTGTTTTGGATTACCTTTTAACATTTGGAAAAGGATGTTTCTGTTTCCAATTATATTTTTATTAGATTCAACAAAGCGTTTTTTTTTTTTTTACTGATTACTGATTTATTAACATGTGTTACATGAACACCTCTTTTATTGTCGACTTAATTTCATGGTTTTGATCTAGTGATGGGGCAACACATGGAGCCAAAAGTTCCCAGCTACGTAGCCTACACCTCTGGTTGTTTGTATTGATCTTGTGAAGCTAAGTGAAAGAGATGGGCCACATGTGACTCACCTTCAGTTACAACGTCAAAGACTGTACCACACTTTCGAACTCTTGAAATAAATGGCCACCTTTTGCACCCATTATGGCGCACATGGGCCAGGGTGCGCGCGCTCGTTCCCGAACCAGGACTGCAAATTCCACCTTAAAAACCCCTCACGAGTGAAACTTTTCCCTGCAACTCTGTCGGTCCACCTTAAGCGCACACGCAAACGCAGGAGGCGTACAGCGAGGTTTCCGCTTCTCAGTTGGGCTCGGACCGCGGCTCACGAAAAACACCGTGTGAAACGTACAAGGTTTGACGCACTAAGGTAAGAAAAAAAAAGCAAGAGGAAAGCAAACCAACCGAGCAAAAAAGATGTCTGAATCCAAGTACCGCGATTGGATCCTGGACACTATCGACTCGCTGCGGTCGCGAAAAGCCCGGCCGGACTTGGAGAGGATTTGCCGAATGGTCCGGAGACGACACGGGTCCGAGCCCGACCGAACCTGTGCAGAACTGGAAAAACTGATTCAGGAACAAACCGTGCTGAAAGTTAACTACAAGGGCTCTATTTCGTACCGAAACGCCGCCAAGGTTCAGCGGAGAAGCAGAAAAAAAGACGATTTAACGTTAACGACGGCTGCGAGAAGGAGCGCGGTGGAAGAAGCCAGTCATTCTGACTTGAGCAACGGGGACAGCGCTTTCGGTCCTGTTGACCAGGACGAGGAGGATTTGGAGGTACGTAGAGGTTGATGCGAGGAGGCATGAGCTCACATCTCATTGTCATATCTTGCCACATTAACAGGTGGAGGTAAAAAGCTAGGCACGGATAGTGGTGTGGTTTGCAACACACAAAAAAAACACGTCTTTTTGTGTCTACACGGGGAGTGGTGAGGGGAGTGATTTGCAAGTGCACCCAAAACTGCCGCAGACGGGGAGCGGCGGTTGGACCTCGCTCGAGCGCTGCCGAGGTGGAGACGAGAAAAAAAAAAAAAAAACAGAAGGTGCGCTTGTAGTGAGAGTGTTGCATATATTTAGTAAAAGCACTTTTTTTATTGGGCGATTCAAACACACAATTTGAAGACAGTAAAAGTTGCTCCGTCCGCAACAACCCGAGCCACCATTATCGGCAGCAGAAAGCGCTTTTCGAGCCCCAAACTCTGCGTTGAGCGAAGGGGAGGAGGACTCTGCCAAGCTAGCAACAGCGTATGCAACGTAGCCCGGAAGTCGAACACATTTGCTTTCAAAATAAAAGCGTCAAAATACGTGCTTCATACTGAGAGTTTTGTTTTGGAAGCCTGGATTGGAAATTGATGTTTTCATTCTCATTGGCTTGTATATGTGGGAGTGGGTGAAGGAAAAAAAGTCTTTAACACCGCGGATGTAGGAGCCTGATGGGGGACGTTGGGACATTGTGTGGTTGTTGACGAAGACATCCATCCCAGGCAAAACACCAAATGTCACCAGACCCATGTCCTTACACATGATATGTCTGCCCGTGACGACATCACCCCTTGTGTCTGGACTTTAAGATATGCCCATCACAGTGTTTTGTCCCGTAAAACAGCAACCAAATCGATATCATCGGTGCCAAAGTACTCCTAATAAAGCTATATTCAGTCCATTTATGCAAACTACGTCTATTTTTTGAGTGATGGACGATTGCCGACGCAGTGCATAAAGTCGAACCCCCTAGATCCATTGTCGGACACGCAGCCAACCCCGGTCACGTCTAATGCTTGGTGCTGGCTGTTCTGGCCTCTCTCCCACCCGTACAGCAATTGCATCACTTCTCCGTGTCTGGCAACTATTTGTTGACAGTATGTTAAGATGAGCCGCATCACTGCAAAGTAATGAAATATGTAGGAGCCGGTGACACTGTGAGAGCTGAACTAACGTGAAGCGACCGCAAACTGTTCGTCCAGCAGCGCTGGAGCTGGCGGATCCGATTTGGGTTAAGCTGAGATCAAATTGACTTTGTTCTCTGAAAGACGTGTGTGTGTCGCTACAAAAGCGAATACGATACGATTATTGTAAACTGGCTGCTTCTCGGGGCTTGTTATCCAGATTATACTTGAATACGAGGGTCAGATGTAGACAGTGACGTGTCCGATAACGGACTCATTTACTTTCTGTTAGTACTGTAAATCGTTGACCCGGTGCAAAGTCAAAGTAGACGAGTAAACGAGGCGACTGATGCTCGCTGGGATCGGAGTGCTGCGTTGATCTGCCCGTCGAGTTAAAGCTCGTGTCCCCCCCCCCCCCCCCCCCCTCCTGGTCTGCTTTGCTGTGGCTCGGCCCCGGGAAGCGCTCCGTTAAAGAGCACAGACACAATGGCGAGGTCTTTACCGCGGCTCTCAACTCCATGCGCACTTTGGAGGAAATTTGAGAAAAAGCTAAAACGCCTCCCATCGGCTCTTTCTATACTCCCGTGTGTTAGAATAATCAATCAAGTAGGCCTCTAAAGATCGGGACGCACCGAGCACATCGTCTGTTTCATGTGAGGCGAGATGAAAATCGTGCAGGATTTAGATCCTGGGGGGGGGGGGGGCATGGTGTGTTTTTGTGACCGTGTCTCCGTGAAAGTTATGTGAAATGCAGTGCGATGAGGTGAATGCCATACAAGCGGCTCTTTTCTCAGGAGCGGGGCGGGCTTTAGTGCGCTCTTGTGCTCGACTGCTAGGTCTTGGACACGCAGTCGCACACAAGGAAAAAAAAAATATTTTACTCAGGGCTCAGTCGACAACCCCCCCCCACCCCCCACCCCACCCCCTAACGAAAGGGAGAGTGCGTATGTTAAAACTACTTGTATGCAATGACATAACGTCACATTGAAGTATTTAATTGCGTGGAAACACGTGTGTGCTTGAAGGAGTCCCAGTCTGTCTGCGGAGTGAACACTGCACCGCGGTCACATTGCGACATCTGTATGAGCGGGTTTTCATGTGACACGCTCAGCCTACAATTAGTGCTCAGTCATAAGCTTTAGCAGCTTTTTAAGTTGTTGTCAAATAATGAACTTAATTGTTGATATTGTGGCTTTTCTTCCCCGGGGGGGGGGGGGGGGGGGGGGGTAAATGTTTCCAATCCCCTCAAGCATTGATCCAAACAAAGATTGTCATGTTTGACTTGTGTTTGTTTTTATTTTTATATGCTATAATGGAGTCTCTGTTGGTGGATTACACTTATAAAATACAACTGGATAGAAATGATATGTGGCACCTCTGCTTCTAGGCGGACACCTCTATGGCAATGGACACAGACAGCAATGCAGATGAGGAGGGGGCAGATGAGAGTCGGGATGGGCAGGACGGACCCCCTCTGGGGCGCACTTATGTAGACACCTCTGTGCGCTGTGCCCCTGTGCGAGCCATCTCTGCTCCCTGCTCCCCCTCTGGCACTCGGCCTGGCCCCGGCTGCGGCCCCGGCACCGGCCTGGACTGTGCCTCTTTCCAGAAGGCTGGTGAGAGGCCCAGCTCCTTGCCCCCCCCCAGCCCCAGGGCCCTCACAAACAATGACTGGGCCTATCATTCTACTGTCTGCCCAGCGGAGCGCCAGCACCCAGGAATGCAGAGAGACAAAGGTATTCACACTGCTACACACAGTCTAATATGCACACCCGGCATTATTGAGCTCTCAAATATTGTTTCATGTGCAAGATTTATGCTTAGTTTTGCACTGGATATGAATTGTGGATGGGTGACATGGTTGTTTACTGTAGAAATGCCTCCCTTAATGTAAACTAGATTGCAGGAGTAAACAATACATTTTCAAGGGCAGACATCCATCAGCTTGTTTGTACCAGTTAATGAACAACAAACCACAATGAAGAACTTTCAGCCGCATTAGTTTTTGATAAGCACTTGTTAAGAAAAAAAGTCAGGTGTGACGGTATGGATTATATCCTCTTGTAATCTCTCTGTTAGCAGCAGCCATGAAGCCAGCAACCCACTCTGCAACTACCAGCCCCTGCACTTTAAAGAACACTGTGAAGAAAGAAGATGGAGGCAAGGCGGTGGATAGTAGCCTTTCGTCTGACCAGTTGGTGCCAGACTATGCAGCGGGGCTGGTAAATGGCCTGTTATCATTTGTGTGACGAACACCACCTGAATATCTCCTGCTCCTTTGATCTGTCTGCCATGTTTGAATGTCTACCTGACATTTTCACGTTTTGTTTTGTTGTTCTGTTTTGCGTACAGGATGAGACCAGGAATGTATCTGACGGGAGACCGCAGGCACTGTCTTTGCCATCGGACAACTGTGAGTAACATAGTTACTATTTCTTTAGTTTGTACTGCTGCTGGGTAGCCTGCATCTGTTTTGGAGACAACAAATTGATCAACAGTCCACTCTCGAATTTTGGGGAAATTGTTTCTAAGAAAACACATGTTAAAGGAATTCCATAATGACAGCTTATTTTTCAAATACCATTTTGACTAATTGGCCCTTTTAGGCAAGTGCTTGCCTCGAGGCTTGTTCAAGATTGTTTGAATGCTTCACAAGCATCTCCCACTAGCTTCGTATCCAGATGGTGCTCGCTTTGACTGTTTAAAAGTTGTTGCTCAAAACATGCTGCGCTTCTTCAGCGCTGTACTATTAAAGGCTCGGCTCGTTGAGGTGGCCTGCAGACATGATACCGTTTGATTCAGTTCTGAAGTTGATGATTTTCAGTCAAGAAGAATCCCCACATGACCATTTAATAAGCAAACAGCTGCAGGGGGTTCGAAAAGCTTTCACTACAAATGGCTGTATGGTAGTCAACATGTGCTTACAAATGGTTCTTAACAATTCAGAGAAGTTCATCATTTATGGTATACATGTTGTGTTTGCCTCGATGGAAAGTTACTGGGCGTAAAATTCCCGTTCACGACCTCAGAGACACATGGTTTGATTCCCGGTAGAGGCTCCTCTAGCTCTGTTGAGTTTGTTTATTTCTGGCTTTTAATGCAAGAGAAGTGGTTATAGATTTTCTCTCCTTAGTGAGACATTACCAATAGATCTCCTTTTTTTTATTATATATATATAAACCAAGTACCAAGCCACAGTACTTGGGTGGGCTGACTAGAAGGAGCTGCACTCACCTAAAGAGGGCTTCGTCCCTGTCATGCATCACATGCATGCAGGCAGTGCTGCCAGCATCTTGTGACAGTGGGCTGGTACTTTATAGTAAGGGTGCCGTATCAACACACATTCACTGTACCCTCATTGTACTGAACCGTGAACAAACTCCTAATGGAAAAGCATACTGTACCGTGACAGCGGAGGCCTCAGCGTGGCACACTAGTACCATGAACAAAAGCATCGCTTCCATTTCATCCACACTCTGCTGCTGTTTGTTCAACGTCACACCACCGACTGTCAGGGATTTGAAGCTGCGCATTTTAAACCCCAGAAAAGAATATTAAATACATTTTCTTATTGAATTTTATTTTACACATTGTTGCAGAATTGGAAAAAAGTTACAACCACGGTTCTCATGTGAATCATATATTATATATTGTATATGCAGGTTCTTTTTATCATTTATATAAATAGGTGAATGTATTTTTTGTATGTTAATAAATTACAATAATTGTCCAAATCCCTGTTATTTTTATCTATATATTCACTTAAGCGCACGTCATATTGCATTGAAAGTTAGCACGTCCAGCCGGTTGTCATGTTTCCATCCCTGCCGATCAGAGATGGAGCCGATAGATACTCTTGACTGCAGAGTAATTCGTCCTGGGAAAGGACAAAAGCGACAAAGACGAGACAAAAGCGAGATGCAAGTGTTGTTTTTTGTCCCGTGTGAAAGGGGCTACAGTGACTGAGTCGTATGAACTGAGCTCCCCTTTTAATTGCCCATTTCCCATTGCAGTTCATTGCCTGTGTCACGTGGATTTGGCAAGAAATAAGACGCATGGCGGCTTTTGATGAAACGTTTACAAACGCAGATCATTTTGACTCCAAAATAAAGTTCACTTTATTTGGCATTGCTGTGTTCTCACTTTCTCGGACAACATGTTGTCAAACCGTCACTCTGATAGAGAAATCGGCTCTTTAATGGTCATTAAAGAAATATTGCAAACAACCACACGTACTTAAGGTTTCTCCCAGAGCATGTCATGATATCAATTAAATCAGTGTTTTATTGTGGCAACATTTGCAATAACGTTGTTTCCCTTTTGTTCTCAGGTACATTAAAGAACAAGATGGATGTATCCTCCTTCACAGCAGCCGAAGACAGTCTTCTGAATGGTGGTAAAGGTGATGAAGTGTGAGTATCCTGTTATTAAACAAGTCATTACATTCTCCACTAGAAATGCAAATTCCTAAAACAATGTCCCCCCTTTCTGTTTTCAGTTAGCCGAATAATTAATCTCCATATTTCTGAGGCACAAACGTGCGTAAATAATTCCTGACCACGCCGAAGGTCACTGCGAGACATTACCTGCTGAAGAAAGGTCACTCTGTGCTCATGTCCCCTCACTCCCTTCTATCTGATATCTTCCTCCAGCTCTGTGAAGAAGGAGAAGATGAGCCACAACTTGATGCAGTGGACTGTGGCAGATGTGGCCAGTTACTTCTCAGCCGCAGGCTTTCCAGAGCAGGCTGTGGCCTTTCGAACACAAGTAAGAGCACCACCACAAAACTGCCACAGAGGGCACTGTATGTAAACTGAAGACCATGCATATCCCGTCACCCTGTGCATGTTTAGAGGCAGTTAATAAGTAGTGTATGCTGTGGACAGTATCAGTTTATACAAACAAGTTACGTGTTAAAGACTGGGAAAATCCCAGACATTTCTTTTAAGATGATTTAAAGAGTTTCAATAGCTGCTTAAGTGAGTCCTGGTGGCCATTTAAAAATGAGATAACATTAGTTACAATTAAAACTGGAGTGCGGGACTTTAACGTGTATATTCAAGCCCTCGCCAAACAAGTTCACAAAATGCTAATTAAGTCTATCGCCGCCAGGGAAAGCTCTCTATGTTTCTTAGTATACCGGCGTGGCAACTTTCCCTGGTACACTTGTACCTGCAGGTGAGCTTAACCCCCCAGCCTCAAGGAGTGCTCTCTATAAATCTTCCCATGCAAATATTTTGACTTTAATCCTTCCTCTCAACAACCAGTTCCTTTCTTATCTTGAGCATCCACTGTAGAAACGTGGCTCCAGCCACATTCGTAGCTGCTGCTGCTGCTGCTGCGTCCTATAGTCTCTCCCATATGGTAATTGCTCTCACCGCCAGAGGGGGGTGACAAAGGTTCCGCATTCCAGCTTTAAAAGATAGTTAAGCATTCAGAACATACCTTCAGAACCCCACGGGTGACGCTAACTGAGCTCTCCCCAACAGGAAATTGATGGGAAGTCCCTTCTCCTAATGCAGCGCAGTGACGTGTTGACCGGTTTGTCCATCCGACTCGGCCCCGCCCTCAAAATCTATGAGCGTCACGTTAAGGTGCTGCAGAGGACCCACTTCCTGGAATACGAAGACCTCTGAAGTGGTGCTTCACATGACAGACAGACAATGCTGCATTGACCCAAACGTGCATGCAGTGCCCTCTCCCGTCTAGATCCTGCCACCCACCTTCATATACAGAATATGTAGACGGTGAGTGGAGGAGGGGGGGGGGGGGCTGCGGTGGAATAAACTTTCACTGTGAGAATTATCAGAAACTTAAAGACAGTCATCCTACCTCTCATAACGGTCTTTGGTTTTCAAATGGTTTTCATTTCACCCGTGCAGTTTGATTGCATTGTCAAGGGAGTAGACTGGTACGTTCAGAGGATGCTTTAAAGTAGAGCAGCAAAGACTTTTCTGCAAGAATAAAAGATGGATAATGCAGCCATCGAAGGGGACCGAGCCTCGCACCAAGTGGACCACCTGTGGGCCAATGCACCCACAGAGACATGCTGCACCGCTGCAAACAAAGGGTTGCCACAGTTTCGGGTCCACAAAGAAAACATCGTTTTTTTGGCTGCGGCTCTCTAAAAGAAATGTCACCCTGCATCCTCGCTCGATCTGTTACGGTACCTTCGTCACACGGATGAACATAAAGCGCATCCGATGTGAGTTTTTCCTTTTTGATTCCGTTAAATTAAATGTCTTTAAAGTGCTGGGGAAGTCAGACTATTTACATATCTGCATCACAAGTCTGAGTCCTGACTTATTACGCCACCAATAGCTGCTGATGTTGGAATATGTCTTCGGTGTCTCTGTAACAGATATAACCAACATGATGTACCACTACCTGCTGGGAAGGCAATATGTGGTTGCGTTTTTTCTTTTTCTATCTTATTTAGATCCGACTACGGTCCAACTTAATACGTTTTGGGGAACAATGTGACCAGATGTGACCAGGAAAATGTTCAGCCTAATGGCATTTGCTTACATACTTTAAGCAAAATAAAGTAATACAAGTTTGGGAAATGCTACTGCATTACTGAATATACTGTTTTAAAATGAATACAGCTGCTCAGTGCCTGTTCACAGAGCGGATATCTTGATCAAATGCAATATTTGATGTTATCATTCATTTATAATTTGTCCAGTGTCTCTTTTTAAATGTAAGCCAGCCTCTTGAATTGTTACATTCCATATGATGTAGTCGACATGTCCAAATGTATCTTGTCTCCTTTTTATCTGTAACATTACGCTTCTTCCAGAGTCGCAAATAAAGCTTGTGTCTCTCTGTTCAGTCACTTCTTTTCTGATATTCTACTCGTGGTGTCTTAAAAACAATTGCTTGAGTGGATCAGCGTTGCCCTCAGAGGGCGCGAGGGCCCATCTTTAGTCTCAATCAAATGATGGTTTGCAAACAAACCTTCCACTCGTGCTCGACACTGAACGCTCTCCTCACACAATAAATGCAGCCGGACATTTTGTTTTTAAATAAAATAAAAGTTCCATATTTAATTTGAAGGTTCAGTTGATGCACATTCAGTGAAAATGGAATAGCAAAGTAAACTGTTTTGGATGTGTATTGATCCTGGAAAGAACCATCAGACGAGGTTTCAGTCTGTGTTTGTGTCTGCACAACATTTTAGAAAAAAAAACCGGCACAACGCAGAAACTTAATACTAAATCTGTAATACTATGAAGATGTTCTTAAAGCTTCTTCACTTGAACACTTTGCACTCTAATCGTCTTGTGTAAGTAAGAGGTATATGTGTGCGTGTTTATGCTGTCAGCAGTGTTTTTCTCTGCATAATGTTTCCTAAACCAGAAATAGATTTATCTATGTACAGAAAAAAAAGAAAATATTTTTCCTCACCCATGGTGGAAAACGTGCCAATCGGCATACAATTTCTAGTCCAGATCGCACTAGTGTAAAGGTCACTTGTAACAGCAGAACACTGCGTGAGGCCACAAGTTGTCAGCTCCAGGCTGCACACTAGTTTGACAATGCAGATTAGCCTCTTGGTTGTCCAGCTCTGTGGGAAACGTCACTGATCAGGTTGTCAAAATAAAGCTATACGATAAAACTTAAACAGCACTCACAGTCAAACATGTTACAACTTACCAAAGTAGCAAAATATTTTTGTTCGTCCTCTTGCTCTTCAAGATCACATACAACATTAAATTAAGACTTTGCTGCATTTAACTCTGATGGCTGCCTTTTGCCTCTAACAGTCCTGCATGGACCAGTCCAGCACTCAGAGTAACCATAGCAGCCACTCTGGAGTGACATGTAAGAAGATGTTACATGGCGTCCGTATGACCAAACTCCCTCCATGATGTTGACCTCAGCAGACACTTTCTGACAAGGAGCCGATCTGGGTATCAACCGTTGTTTCCTCTGCCCGGCTCTACAGGATGAAGGGGAGTATGGAGGAGCGCAGGGTGGGATAATCTCTGTACTCCTTTATGTAGCCATAGTGTTTGCCTTTGGCCCACACAGTCATCTGGATGAATCCCACGAGAGTGAAGACAGCCACGGGC
Source organism: Cottoperca gobio (assembly GCF_900634415.1). Classification (NCBI taxonomy): domain Eukaryota; kingdom Metazoa; phylum Chordata; class Actinopteri; order Perciformes; family Bovichtidae; genus Cottoperca; species Cottoperca gobio. The sequence continues at coordinate 7,563,990 of NC_041362.1, read as the reverse complement.
ACACACTGGGTCATCAATGTGAAGCCGATCCAGGAGCCCACCTGTGTGCAAGACGTTTACATACACACACACACACACACACACACACACACACACACACACACACACACACACACACACACACACACACACACACACACACACACACACACACACACAAAACGCATACGTTGAGCGTCATGTGTAGGAAACAACCAGTAGATGGCAGCAATACTCCATCTTATGCGGCAGATATTGCTACTGCTACAATTGCCATTAGTATTTCAGTGTTGGAACGTGGAGCATTAACTTCTGCAAAACAGATTCTTAGTTATAAAGAAGTAGAAAATTGACCAAACAAATTATAATTGTAGCAGGTTGAAGGTATTTGAAAGCAGTTGAAAGGTTTTTATATGTTGATGTTTGCTTGTAGATTTGTCTGTAGAATTGTTTGTGTGACAGAGACTCTGTAATGTTTGTTGATTGTTCTGTGCGTACCTGCCCAGGGACTGCATAAGGACATGAGCTTAAAGCTAAATCTGTTATAAATCATTGCTTTTTGCAGTGTTTTATGCACGGTCTTTGTTTAATAAAGACTGATAATAACAATTAAAGGATAGGTTCACAATTTGTCTAGACTGTCTTAAGGCAGGTGCCCGTATGAACATTGAAACATGTTCCGCTTGCTTTAATCGTTCCTCCTTTTCATACTGTCCTGACAATTCACAGGCTGCATTATATTAATATGTATTCTAAAGTGAGTTTCCAGAGAGTATTTTCTTTAAGTATTTCCCGTAAGAGTGGACTTCTCTTCACCTCATATGTGTAGTTCGGACAGGAGACCAGCCAAAACATCCATGTGAAGGGATTTTTCGTTGGGTAAGGAATCTTCTTTGTCTTTGAACCTGAGGTAAAAACAAATAAAACATTTGTGTTGCACCTATACTGTTTTCCAATTCGAATGCTAATATGCCTGGTAAGAGAATGCTTACCGTGTAGTTTGAGGTTACGAAGAGCAACATGGATGGAAAAATTCCCTACTTGACAGAACTGCGGGAATGAAAACATCCAGAGATGATCATCGCCACAATAATAGATTGTTCGGTTTAATGTCTGGAGGAATTGTTTTATCTGAGCCTTAAGTATATTAACAGATCTCAAACTTACCAAGAATATATAAAGTCCTGTATTCACCTGCTGCTGCCCGTAATCTGTCGATGTGTCACAGAAAAATTAATTACCCAAAATGTGCCCGCAACTGGAATTTCAAATTTAAGTTGGTGATAGTTTTCTCTGGGTTTGTCTTGGCACACATCTAAAGAAACTTTAGAAATCAGTCAAACAGTTTAATTGAAAAGTAAGCTTTTCTTATACTATATTTAGTCTTTGGGCACATGGGTATCTCTAACAGTAGTCCAATGTGCCCAAAGACTAAATATAGTATAATAAGATTATTTTCATTTTAGAAACGTCGTAAAGTTTAAGGAGCACATTTAGTATCTATGACCTCATGAAAAATCCTGACTGACCATTGATAACAGTGTGATTTTGTGTGTACAAGAATTGCAGTGAGCTGCTCTTACAGGGTGTGGTGTACAGAGGGTGGTTAATGTAGTACGCCATCCAAGCTGCAGAGCACCAGTAATAGCCACAGTTCTGGAATAGAGGGACAGACACTATAATAAGTCATACTGTCAAGATAGGACTCCGCATTTGGTTCAGATTTCTGAGAATAAGAACACAGCACAGAATAATAATACACCATATATCACATTCAAAAGGTCAAAATCATGCAGCTCACTCACCTTAAATATGTTTCTGAGAGGCATGGTCCCGTGGGAGATACGATGGACAAACATCGTCTCCAGGATCCTCTTGATGTAGTGGAAGGAGTGACACATGCAGGCCAAGCTACAACACAACACACACACACACACACTTACATATTTAGCTGTGATTACTACATTACCAAGCTGCAGTCCATTGCACTTGACCCTCACTCAGTGTCACCACAGCAATGTAAAAGTATTTGTCTGGTATTGTGTTATACACTGCAGCAATATCGCGACAAATCCCCAAAAGAAAGCGGACACTCACTGTACGACCCAGTGCTTGCTGCTGGTGAAGTCATACTTTGCGGAGTAGATGAAGGGAAGGTGGAAGTAGAACATTAGGTAGATGATCAGTGGGCCAACACACTCTGTCAGGAACACCTAAAGTGAGCAAAGGAAAGACGAAGCTTTAATTCATTTGTTTTTATTAGTTTGCAACCAGAAGCATGAGAAGAAATGTGCATAACACAGAAGTCATGCATGGACACATGAACAGCTTGGCAATTAACGGCTCTCGCGATTAAGTTCTCTCATAGAAAATACGTCTAACCAGTGGAGTAACAGTTAGATCAGCACTTTGTCTCTCTGCCAAAGGGAGAACGTGTGCATGACATCAGTATGGCTCTGGCTTCTCTAATAACCCACATCTCAAATCCATCTTAATACAGTTTTGTCTACTTCTACAACCATTCAGTGCTACCATGTGCCCATGGAGCAAATGAGACACTAAGGCAGCTTGTAATACCAGCTTTCCACAAATGATATGATCAAGCGTAGCTGCACAGCTGACAGTGAAATCGATCCCTGAATCAGCACCTCGAGCAGAGCCCTGGCTCAGCATGTTTAGACCAATAGCTACTGGTGATCTCTGCTGGGGCACTTAATGCTCCTCCACCCACAGTGGCACCAGTCCGCAGCCTGGCAGGGTGCAGGGTGCAGGGGGTTGTGTCAGCGTTGCTAAGGACAGGGAATGGAGAGACCGGGTGGGCAATGGTGTGTAAAGAGGCGCAGTGAAACGCAAGAGAGAGGTCAGGGGGATAAACACCTTTGAGAGAAATGGAGCCGTGAGATTATATGTCCTGGGACAGAGGACAGAGGCTGCGTGAGGAGGTGAGAGAAAAACGAACGACAGCACACCACCTCTATCTGTCACTGTGGGTTGATATTCAAGAGTTATTGAGTGGGTGAGAAAGTGTCTGTATATATTTAAAGTTCAAGAATCTTAAAAGGCCATACCAATTATATTGCATGTTTCAGCCTATTAAGTGCAAATAGTGTATACTTTGCAGGCCATTAGAAGCACGCCTCTTCCCGTGAGAGTCAGCTGAAAAAACGCTGCATTCATTAGCCACACACACAGAATCATATCCAGAAAACAAGCATGCAAACGTAGACTTGAGGAGGAGCATTTGAAGTGAATAATTATGTGCATTAAAAATGTTGCTTTTCAGAGGGTCAGATCTTGAATGTTGAAAGTATTTAATTTCCACCTGCAAATCTTGACAAGGTCATTTTTTATTACAAGACACCAAAGGAAGGTAGAAGTTGGGAATCAATCTTAAAATATGGTGTACTTATATAAACTAGCTTACAGTATATATGTAAAGCATGTTCATAAATATCGTGTGTCCGTTGCACATGTGGACTCACGGTTCCCCATGTGAGCTGGGGTCCGAGATCACTGAAGTAAAAGCTGGCCGTGGTTCCCACAGGAAGTGTCTGTAGAATTTCCTCATCCCGGAGACACTTGGCCTCTGCAAAACATGACAGCCGAGATAAGACCAGACATCACATCAAGCGACTTCATCGCAACACCGAAACAATCAGCTGAGTTGAATAAATGCAGAATGTATTGTGAATGAAAACAGACGCACTTGCATCCAAACGCAGGGATTGTCTGGCTGGATACCACTTTGGATCTGTCGAAACGGAGAGGAACTTTACTCTTGGCATGCTCAAGAGATTATCTTTTAGAAATGTAAGAATGGAATTGGAAACTTACTCACATGATTTGTGAAACAAAGCTTTAATATCCAAAACAGTGGCAGTTGGCTCCACCTGCAATCACAATGTAAAACAAACATACTTAGATAGTATTACAATAGTGTGCATACTGCCATGTTGACATTTACAAGACATGCAGTACTAAAAATACAAAAGTATCTGTGTTACTGTCTTTACTGCAGAAGTTTTCAATTCTTTTGGAATTTGTCACACTTGCATTTTGCCTTTTATTTAATCTGTAGCGTGATCCCTCACGTGTTTTGACACACCTCTACGCATGTATTCAAGCTGCTAATCGTGCGTGCCTGCCTGCCTGTTGGCCCAGTGAATCACAGGCATGTATTGTTGCGAGAACAGAATATTCCCGTCAGACGAAGAAGGAATTCTCACCTCCTAACTACAACCCTTTGCTCAACAGAAACGTACGCCGCACTTGACCGGGCATTGCCAAGTAGATGATTATCTGTAGAATTACCCGTCTGCTCACAGTGATGACCCAGTAGCTCTTGAGCTAAACCAAACATGTATCCTCTGACTTCCCTGCAAAGTGATCACAGTCCCTGCTTGTGCTACTTTTAGAACAGACACAAGATGGAACTTTAAAAGGAATGCACTAGGAGGTGATAAACTGTAGTAATTTATCATAAAATCTTTGACATGCAAGTTCTCAAGCACTCTTTGGGCCTTTTGTAAAAGGACTTCTGTGATTCCCCCCCCCCCCCCATACACCAGTTAAAGCAAGTATTATCGTTCTTCTAAAATCATTATGCTCAGTGTAAAAGGCGAGTGTAATCAGAAACCCTCCTTAACCATCCTCACACTCACCTTATCCAGCAGCAGCAGTTTCTCTTTAGTCTTTAAGTCCACGATCTCCACCTCAAAGTAAACAATCCTTTTGGCCTTTTTGGGAGGTTTCGGTTTTGGCCTCGATGAAGACTTCTTATCATTGTCGGCTCCATTTACGCTCTTTGCCTCTAAGGCGAGTACATCCATGATACTGTTAAATCCCAAATCTCAGTAGCCTGGTGAAACAATCTGTGATATGTCCAATCACGCTGGTTGTCCTCTGCTGGTATGAGAAGCAACTCCCTGCTCCCCCTCAACGCAACTGTCAGCCCAACTCAAGCTTGTCTTCTGTGGTGCCTTTTGGACTCTCTGAATAGCCCTCCACCTCCAGGAAAAGTATGTGAGACCATAAACACTTTTCACCCCCCAGGTGGACTATATGTATGTGAGTGAGTGGAGGCAGGGAAGACAAATGAGAAGGAGAGTTGGTCCCAGAACATGAAGTAAACCTGCTCTTCACCTGAATAGCAGCCTCTTCATGATCCACAGCCCCCCTTCATGCTGCAAAACGCACTGAAGACGAAACTGGAGAGCCCTAAGACATAATCCATAGAGCGCCATTTGCAAGGCTAAATATAAGTTGCCTGAGTTGCTCTGCACCAGCTTGGTAACCTTGGACAGCCACGTACAACCCTACCCAGTGACAGATGCCAATGTGCTCTCATTAGACCTATAAGACACATCTCCTGTCTGCTCTGCTCCTCGCTTGGTTGCACAGTGACGGCCCATTAAAAGCCTGATCCATGGGATGAAAGACCTCCACATGCCAACACTTCCCCCCTTCCCCCAGACCACCTGTGTGGGTAGTATTTTTTTTCATCTTTCTGACCTCCATGACAAAGACAGACAGGTTTATTTCAGGGCCCTGTGTGGTTCAAGGTTTGTGTGTGCTAAATGAACAACACCGCTTCTAAAATACTTCAAGGAGGTTTGTGGTGGGAGGAGGGCCAAGCAAATGTTGATTGGGAGAAGATCAAAGATGTGTTTCGTAGCACATAGCCAACTGCATATCTATATTCTGTTGTCTATTAATAACCATCAGGAGCAGCGCAAGTCAGCAGCAAGCAAACGTATCACTGTTTGCATTCTAAGATCGTTTTTTGAGTGTTGTGTCGGAAAAATTTCCGCGCTAAACCTAATCCTTGTTTTACTCTGATGATCAGAAAGACAGCAATGTGTTGGAAAATGATCTCAAGTGCTGAAGTAGACATACTTCTTCTTTAAAGGTGGCAATACTTAGACTGACGTCAGAGGAATGCTGTGACATGAGACTCCACGGGATCACTTATCCTCTGAGTGTCAGTCATTTTTACTCTCTCGTAGATACTTTGTCACATTCACACTCTTCAAAATACCCTCTTATTCCTATTGGAGATTTGACATTAAAGATGAGATAAATGCGATTTAAGAATTTTTGAAAGAATGTTTGTAAAGGTATTATCTTCAGATTATAAATATCTTAATTTGCTTTGAGATTTATTTTGATTTTATCATGTAACTCTAGAGCTCTAGTTGAACTGCAGCTGGTGGACACCGTTACAGCAAGTTTATTGGGAGTCTGTAGTTGTGATTAAAGAGAATATATTACCAACCTGCGCCCCCCCCTTCCATGACGTGTACATATCCTGAGTCAGAAAACAGGCTGGGTAAATTATTGCAGACCCCTCTCACTCTGGACATACTGTATCTTCATTAAATTTGCCCCCTCTGGTGGGCGCTACAGAGCACTTTACAACCAGTAGTAGGGGTTAGTTTCTTTCCACAAACCAACACACAAATTTAATTTAGCTACCTGAGGTCTCAGTCCACTCCTGTGCAATAACCCTGCAACACTAAACCACTTCACTGCAGCAACAAATTATTTATACACATGACATTGGCACGTACATGCAATCCTTTTACTAAGCTACTTACTATGTTCTGTATTTCCATAAAGCACAGAATAGATTCAAATGAACTACCTCTGTATACATATTAACTATTGCATGAGAGAATACATACCGTATGGTTGTTGTATATATTTTCATGCACACTTAATAGCTGTATGTTAATGGTTTTTTTTTAGCTTTGTTGTCTTGCGTCTATATTTCTGCCAGTGTCAGTGGGAACGAGGGTCAAATTACTTGTGATGAGTTATAAACATACACAGTTTCAAGAGGTGTTTGTAATGTTTTGTCCAGGGGAGACTCAATAACGTTTTAACCTTCATTAAGGTAGGATTTATTTCAGAGCTGTTTTATTTGAATTTAATTTTAGCCTGGTGTACCTAATAAACTGCCAACTGTGTGTACTTGTTAAATAATGTTAATACTGATGAATATAAGTGTCATAAACATTGTGATGGTGGCCAGAGTACTCGTATTTTACTTAAGTAAAAGTAGTAATACTGCAGTGTCAATTCTCTTCCAAAGAAAAGTTATTTAAAATATTACTTAAGTAATAATACAAAAGTATTAGCAGTACTCATTTTGCGGAATGGCCTATTTCAGAATCATAAATGTGTTATGCAACAATGTGTACATCACTTTAATGATGCAGCAGGTAAAGGCAGGGATATTGTAACTACTGTTGGGTAGCTTAACCTATAATAATATAGTATATATGATTGGTTAATTTATATTTATATTAATAATCTGAATCTGCAAAGTAACTAAAGAAAGCTATACCTCAAAATATAATGGAGAAGAAGAAAAATCAGTGGTTGGAAGTAACTAAGTAAAATACTTTACTTGAGTATTTCCATTTTATGCTACAATTAAGAGCGAAATATTGTAGGCTACTTTTTGCTCCACTACATTTATTTGATTATTTAAATGGCTTTGCAGATTAATAATGCAAACTATAAATCCAGTAATAATCGTGAAGGTTAAGCTGTCCAGCAGTATATCAAGTAATTCAAATTAGCCCGAGATTTAAAGTGATTTACATATTAATGCCACACAAATTATAATCCAGTTATATAACAATTATGATTCTGAAATTCCATTTTGTATAATGAGTACTTTTACTTTTGGTACTTTAAGTATATGTCGATGCTAACACTGTTGTACTTTTACTTAAGTGAGCTTTTGAATTCAGGACTTCTACTTGTAAAAGAGTATTTCTACACTGTACAATCACTACTTCAACTTAAGTGAAATATTTGAGTACTTTTTCCATCACTGAGTAAAGTACAGGCACCTACCTCAAAATTGTAAGTATATGTCTACTCAGTTTCCACTGCTGAAGCCCCTGGACAGCAAAAGCAACAAAAAAGAAAAGATCCTGCGCATGCGTAGTCAAATCAAAATATTACTAAAAAGGGCCGATGGCTGTTGCAAAAAGTAATTAATATATCCCAGATACCCAAACAAAACAAGTTTTAGTATGAGGAGCTGCTGCTAAGTGTATTAGTTTCATCACTTTTAATTTAAAGACCAACCTGGAACTTCTTGATGTCTCCTGTGGTTTAAGCGAAACCGGAAGTTGTTGGCGTTGAACGCTCTCGACTCGGTAGTGATGACACACATCATCAGCAGCATCAGCTTCTTCCAGAAGTTTCCTCGCACGCTTTTTTGCTCGGCGACAACACTCTTATATGGAGACGTTGTTTTATTTTATGTTGTGGGGTTTAAGTTCAGTGACTTTTTATCTCCTCGTCCCAGCGAAGTGTAGGAAGTTGTCTACGGACTGTGACAAGTGAGGGAAGCTAACCTTGACAGTTAGCTAGCCAGCTATTGTCCGCAGCAGTGACAGCTGCGGCGGCGGTGGAGCCCGTTAACCTGGCCCCCACACGGGACCGCTGGATATGTTGTTGGACCTGAACAGAAACTAAATCGTCTGGTCTGACAATGTTTTTATGAAGTGGAAGAAGAAGTGACCGGTTATTGACATGAGTAAAGATTACTATAAAGTGCTAGGAATAGCCAAAGGTGCCTCCGAAGATGAGATAAAAAAGGCTTACAGAAAACAGGCCCTGCGCTTTCATCCCGACAAAAACAAGTCTCCCGGAGCAGAAGATAAATTCAAGGAGATAGCTGAAGCCTATGATGTCCTCAGTGATGCCAAGAAAAGGGACATTTATGATCGCTTTGGAGAAGAAGGTAACTGAACTCCTCTCTCTCTACACAGCCTGCATGTGGTGTTGCAGTTTGTGCCACTACTTTTTCATACAACTTGTGATGTTTTAATCTTCTGCAAACTATGCATTTGATGCATAAATGCGTCCTCCTAATCTTTCATTGCTGTTTCTGGCATCTTTCTACACCAGTAATCAGACATTGTGTGTGTGCGTATGTTTGTGTGTACAATAGATGTAGCTGGAGAACCTGCTAGAAACAACGAGTTCTTGCCCGTCCCGTCAGTCTGTCACTAGAATGATACTTCTGGTTAAACCTGCTTCAAATTGCACTGATTTGTGCCTTTAGGCTGTGAACCGTACACATTGTTATGGATAGAGACAGAGATGTGACTTTTAGGCGTTAACAAGCTAAACACAATGACTAAATACATAAGATTGCATTACTAAAAGCATGATCTTTACTAGTCTTGCAACTAATACACGTTTTAATCATCAATATATACATTGAATTTGTGTGGGGAGTAATAATGTATTCGTAAAAGTTAAACATATACGAGTTATTAAAAGCATTTGTTAAGTTCTTCCTTAAAATCAGCACTATGTTAATGAGAAACTGTCAACTTCAAGTACAATTTAATTGGTTTATTTGCGAAAGCTTTAGTAATTATGACAATACCTTTTGTGCAGATGCTTCCCTACGAGAGCCTGACCGATACTGAATTTATTTAAGCAGATTAATATTTTTAAAGAGTTTAAAAGTCTGATAACATAATGCCATCTGATATTCATTTTTTAACAAACTACATTTTTAATTGTTAACAATCTCTTACGTTATATAATTGTGGGCAAACACCGTCTGTAGATGACCACAAACACACTTCTAACATGCAATTTCTCAAAATCTTTTCCCTCTGATGTTTGCTTTAGGATTAAAGGGTTCAGCTGGTGGCGGAGGTGGAGGACACAGCGGTCAAAGCTACAACTACACCTTCCATGGAGACCCTCACGCAATGTTTGCGGAGTTCTTTGGTGGCCGGAGTCCTTTCGATCACTTCTTCCCACAAAACGGGGAGGATGACATGGACATCAACGACCCCTTCACGCCATTTGGCATGGGAAGAATGGGTGGCATGAGTGGGTTTCAGAGGTCCTTCAAATCCCACCCAGGAGGCCCCCGCAGAGCGCACGAGAAGAAGAAGGACCCGCCCGTGATGCACGAGTTGAAGGTGAGCCTGGAGGAGGTCTTCTCGGGCTGCACTAAGAAGATGAAGATTTCCCGCAAAAGACTGAACCCGGACGGCTGCACCATGCGTAACGAAGACAAGATTTTAACAGTCGACATCAAGCGCGGCTGGAAGGAGGGGACGAAAATCACCTTTCCCAAGGAGGGAGATGAAACTCCCAGCAACATTCCTGCAGACGTGGTGTTTGTAGTTAAAGATAAACCCCACCCGGTGTTCAGAAGAGAGGGCTCAGATATTATCTATCCTGCAAAAATATCCCTCAGAGAAGTAAGTGAACCCCGATCTTAGTAAATATCACTCAAAGGTTCATCTTTCTTTTAATACACACAAACAAACCTAGCTTTGATGTTGATTATTATCCATTCTCTCTCTCCAGGCGTTGTGTGGATGCACAGTCAACGCCCCGACACTAGACGGCCGGACCATCACTGTGTCCTCCAGAGACGTTGTCAAACCTGGCATGAAAAAGCGAATTGCTGGAGAAGGGCTCCCTCTGTCCAAGTGCCCCGAGAAGAGGGGTGACATGGTCCTGGACTTCACGGTGAAATTTCCTGAAAAGCTGGGCCAAAGCACACGCGATGCACTCAAGCAGATCCTTCCACCATGACATGAAATGATAAAAGTTTGCCTCAAAAATCTATAACGTTAACATCTCCAGCAACACACCCTCCTGTGCTTTTCAGCCTGGACAATTGAGGCTCAGGGCAGATTTGGTTCCAGCTCAGTTTAATTTTACCGTCTGAACACCAAATCTATTTTTCCTGCCCAGCATCTAGTCCGTTTATTGAGTGTCTTAAGACTTGGAAACTGAAAGCTTACTTAATGTTCTGTGTGTGCGTTCGGTGGAGGTTGAATATCAACAGTCAGGTTTCCATCCAAATATATCTCAAATTTGAACCGAATTTCGAGAAAATCAGCAAAAAGAAAACCCGAATGAATGCTGGTTCCACCCACTCCCGTTATGCAATTATTAGAAATCGGTTCATCGAGATGAGCAGCAGGTGACGCCATTTGTCCAGTCGGAAAAACCATTACAGCAGTGCAGAAGAAGAGGGTGCAACAGTATGACGTATTTAAAAGAGCGCCGTTCAAAGCTTAAACAGTTTAAAAAAAAAAAAAAATTTGAAAACTGGATGGAAATAATACATTTCTGTTTGTGTTTGTATTAATGTGAGGAAGGTTACATCAGGTCTGCGTAGAGCGATGAGGAGCCTGTTTGTCGTCGCAGGGTTAGGGTTAGGGTTAGGGTTAGGGTTAGGGTTAGGGTTAGCGGCGCAGAAGCTTCAGTGGACGTTGAAGTCACACGTGTGTCACTTTGTCACATTTAGCTTTTTATCCACACACCAACGCTTTCAGCTCAGCCAAGCATAGCAACTTTCTTTCGCGGTATTTCAAGATTACTTTCTTTTGTAATTCTTAGCGTTTCCGCGAAATGCGCATAAAAACCGGTGGATGGTAACGCTCCTGGTCAGATTGAAGGAGGAAAAGTAAATAGTTTGTATATAGATAAATAATACAAGATGTAATGTGATAAGATTATGGTTTGGTTTCAGGAAAGGAGAACCAGAGTGCTTTTTTAAGTTCACTTAGAAATGTAACAAAGTAACTGAGGACTTGTTTTCACAGTAGCAGTTTTTGGGAGTGCTTTTTAAGGGAGCACGCAGCCAGCTAATTAACAATACCTCAGGTGCAGTGACGCATGCTTTAATGTAGCTTTAACGACATCACTCGACAGGACATGGTTTTTGTTTGGCTTTTAGATGAAGTTGAGGCTTAAATACATCCTGAGAGGTGAAACCGTTGGATCTGATCCTTGGTATCGGCACCAACACTGACTTTATGAAGCGGATCAGTATCAGCCCGATGTGACCGATAAACGTTAAATATATTTTCTATGTTTCACTTATCTGCACTCGTAGTCTCTGTCGGCCTGCCAGTTTTTAGGGCCACAATCTGAAACTGATAAGAAAAATCTAATAACAAACCTAAACATAATGACTGTCTCCAGTTATAATTAACAAGGGATATTAAGTTACAGTTGCGTAACTTTTCGTAAGAATAATTCCTATGGGTTCCACATTTTAAATTTAGGAGAGCACTGAGAAGTACTTTGTATTGTCAGATTTCTGAGTTAAGATATAAAATTGCTTTTAGGAGAGAAAACACTTGGATTGGTGAATCCCTGGTGTTTAAGATGGCACACCTGCGAACTGTTTACTTTTACAACAACTTGTTTATCCAGCTCCATACTTATAGAAAATATATGCGGGAAGACTTTTTGTGCCAAATAATTGTCCCTATGTAATGTGTGTGCGCGTGTGTGTGTGTGTGTGTGTATCTCAGAGTATGTTGAGAGCATGTGTGTATCCTGTTACCGTGCGTGTGACTGACAAACTACCAAAAGCTATTTACTGCACTTGTTTGAAGATGCTTAACTTACAGTATGTATGATATTTCAGTTCCTTATTACTCTGTCTGTCATCAGTCTGTTCCCGGCTAAGTATCGCAGAGACTGAGATGTAAAAATATATGTTTAAACCCCCCCCCAACTTAAAGGCCTGCAGAATATATTTTTGTTTGATTATTTTGTCCTATATCTCTTATTCACTCCAAGATGTACAGCATCTGGAAATATGTAGTTAAAACTACATATTGAACTCTGTCATATTCAGCCCTGTGCACCTTTGACTGTAGTGATGATGGAAGTTAGTAAATCAGTGTTGGTTCTTTTTCACCTTAAGTATTTTTGGTGTTGACTGCTCCTGCTGGAGTTTTAAGTTTCTTACATGTGGTTTAACATGAATGTAGAGATGTGTAATCTCTGTTATGTGTAACTTTTTTTGTTAAAAAAAAAGAAGGATATTTACTTTTGTTTCCTTTGCAAATGTTTTCCTTGTGTTGAGGGGAAACGGGTGTAAGCATCATCTTGTTTTACCTCCTGTTTATGTTGTTTTGAGATGCCTCAGGTTGGGATTCAAGATATTTCTGATTTTTATCATAAAGCAAAGATAGACATTTTTAATAGATCCTTCCTATGCTGTGATTTGCATTTCCACATTAAAGAGACTGGCAAATATCTAATCAATTATGGCCTACATGTTTTAGTTATTGAGGACATTTTGCAATCTTGTGCTAAAAGGTGAGATTCAAAGTTAGTTAGGCTCTAACTGTGTTGTATGCAATATGTTCTTTTAGCAAAATGTGATGCATTTAAAAAAGAATAAGACTTCTCTTGCACCTTTTTATCCACTTACACTTACTCAACATCTTCAATTATATATTTTCATACAAAAACTACAAAAAGAGCACTTACTTTACAAATGACTCCAAATTGAAATGTAAGCTACATTACTGTTAATGATTAAAACAGTAATATGTAACTCTGCCCTCTAGTGGGCACGGTGCCTAACTACACCGGGTCTTTTTTCTATTTATAAATATGACAACATTGTGTCTAACTTCAAAGCTGGTGGGCAGGACATTTGTGATTGCAGTTACACCCAACTGTTAAAGCTAAATAGAAGTAACAGAAGAGAAATACCATGTCAAAAAGCAATTCATAGTATTATCTTTTATCTTTTTTTGGTTACTCATTAAGTGCCATATGAAACTATGTCAACACAATAAGTTAGAAACAATAGTATAGATAGACTTCTGGTTACAACCTTAAAATAGAACAGACAGCCGTGTAGTTGTGCACTGAGCCCACCAGAGGGCGCTCTTGTGGAAAACACCAACTATCCGACTATCAAGTTGCATGCTGACATTTTCAGTATTTGTGATTATGACACTACTCCTGGACTAACTTAAAGCCTCCTAATTAAAAAAATACTCTAACACAGCACACTAATGTCTCATATGTCCATTCTTTTGTTGAAGCAGTTGAAATCCTTATTGGTACAGCATACAGATGTTTTCTTTTTCATATACTTCAGTGATTTGCAGTAGTAGTAGTGCTAGTTCTTTCATAAAAACAAAACAAATAACGGGTTGTGTTTTAATACAGTTACATTAGTCATTAGTATTCAACAGAAATTCAGTTTTATTATCTTCCACTATGACTCCAAATGTATTTTGTGAGAAATTGTGAGAAAATTGTTTTGAATTAAGCCAATCATACACATCACACTAGAAAGTGTTGCTATAAAGATATAAAAAGAAACACAAGTTATGCGTAGTTTCTATTTCCTCATTACATAATAGCATACATGAGTATTTTGATACTGTACTTATTTCATAATATTGACAAGTCGTATTTTTAGAACAATCGCTCTGCTGGAGAACGGGGGTTTACGAGGGAACCTGAACGCAGCATTGTTCCACCCGTGCTGGGCTGGCAGAAAGCTAAAATTCACAGCAGCATACCGACACACGGAGACTTACCTTACAACCTGCCCGGGCCGAGTCCACCTGTCAGAAGCGGAGCAGCAAAACATATTGGAGTTGTTCTTCAAGCGTAACGTTATTTTTTGACAACTCACATCAGCACCGTTAGCAGGTTAAGCTAGCAGGAAGCGCTAACGGCAGTTGGCTAAAAACTCCTGCTCCGGTAAGAATGACCGACCTGCCATGTTCACTCCCTTCTGTTCACATGTAACGGTCAGAGTTAAGCTAGCTAACCAACGTCAACTGTGCGAGCCACTTCAGAAGTAATCACGCTTATAATTTACTAATTTAACATTCACTGATTTGTACTAGCTTCCGTTTGTTAGAGCTACATGCTAAGTTGCTAGCTACCTGAGAGTTGTCAGTGTTTGTGTTACTAGAAGTGAACGATGTGTGGAAAATGTGCCTCACAGCTAACAGCTAAGTGATGTGTTTACTGTCCAAGATAACGTTAAAGAAAAGAGCTAATTAGCCAGTGCTAATTAAAACCATCTTTATGTACTATATTGTTGAGATGCAATGACACAGCATGTTTAAATTTAAATTGTTGGTATAACTGAATAATAATAATAATAATAATAATAATAATAATAATAATAATAATAATAATGATAAATTGTATTTATAAAGCGCCTTTGAAAGCTAAAAGCAATCTCAAAGCGCTAACAACTGAGATGTCACTGCTTTGGTGAATGTATGAAAAAGTGTCTCTTTCAATGAACGCACATTTCTGCACAAAACTACCACTTCTATAAACTGCAATTGATATATTGTACACATTTTAATACTATTTTTTCAAATTTTCTTCTATTCTATATTTATGTTCCTTGAATTTAGTAATATTATTTATTTTTAATTTCATATTCTAATTTTATGTTCTGCACTATTAGACCAAAGCAAATGCCTTTTACGTGAAAACTTGGGGAACAAACTGCATTCTGATTCTCTGTTTTACAGCTGAAGACGACCCACTGCAGGCTGCTGGACTTGACAGATCCAGCTATGTGAGCTGCTCTGATGTGTGGACTTGAACATCCATTCAGCTCCTGGTTGAGACAGCTTTCAAGGTGGTCTGGAGGACCACACCGTGACATACACATCCAACAGAACTGCAGCTGACTTGGCTGTTTGTAGCCTAACTCCCCAGAGCAGCCTCCTCCCTCTGCTCTCCCTGTAGCACTACTATGCCTCTGGGTTTGGGAAGAAGGAAGAAGGCGTCCCCGTTAGTCGAGAACGAGGAAGCGGAGCCTATCCGCGCAGGTCTCAATGTACAAGGTATGGATGGCCTAGATGGAGGTGTTGTCGGGATGGGAGAAGGTGCCGCCTCTGAAGGTCTGCCTCCTCCACACAGCAGCATGCGACCTCGCCTCATCTTCCACACTCAGCTCGCTCACGGCAGCCCCACAGGCCGTATAGAGGGCTTCAGTAATGTGCGAGAGCTCTATGCCAAGATTGGTGAGGCCTTTGGGATACCGCCCGCTGAGGTGAGTCCTTCTGCTGACTGATGGGTGTGAGAATAAGGAGAGAGACAGCGTGATGGTTAATCTTACCTGTTTGTTGTGTCCCTCCACAGGTTATGTTTTGCACACTGAACACTCACAAGGTGGACATGGATAAACTGTTGGGAGGTCAGATTGGGCTAGAGGACTTTATTTTTGCCCACATTAAAGGACAGCGAAAAGAAATAGAGGTGTACAAAGGAGAGGATGCACTCGGGTTGACGATCACAGATAATGGAGCTGGCTACGCTTTCATCAAGGTGAGAAATGTCGAAAATAGCCGAGAAAATTGATCTTCTTTTTTCACAGGGGAAGGCATGACCCTGGACTACATTATATTAATTTCTGCACAGAATATGAAATGTGGCACGGAATGAGTGCTGAACAGTATTGGATTATTTATTAGAATTTTCTAATTTCAGAGAATCCGCGAGGGGAGCGTCATCCACCAGATCCAGGTCATCAACGTGGGTGATATGATCGAGTCGATCAACGGCCATCGCCTGATTGGGTGTCGACACTATGAGGTGGCCAAGATGCTGAAGGAGCTGCCCAAAGGGAAGGAGTTCACCATTAAGCTGGTGGAGCCTCTCAAGGCCTTTGGTAGGTGTGGGAGGAGGAAACTTTGGAGTCACCTGAGAGGCAGAATTAATCTTTAGGGCATGCATCTCCAGTCTAGTTGGTAGAGCTGCAGACTGTAAACAGGCAATAGGCCGCGTGACGCGAACTGTTTGATTGAGACGCATATTCCAAATGCGTACACATGTCCTAATAATGCTCCTAAATCCCAAATAATATCGGCATCTCCCACATGTCTTAATCTGAAAATGTACATTCGGTGTAAACAAACGGAATATACTGCTTTTATTACCCTTATTAAATATGTGTTTTGGTGGCTATGCTTTCTTTTCTGTACACCTTGTTGTTGTTCTCAGAGCAGTTTCCAGGTTTAGTTGATAGCATAACATTTTATTGCATAAAATGAATAGACACAAGCCTGACTTAATGAAAAAGGTGCCCTCGCTGCACATAAAAGAACACAGTATGGCTTATTAAGTCATTTAGATGCCCGTTGGGTCCATTTGAAAAGGATCACACCGGTCCAAATACACTATTCACTGATTCACAGCGGCACTAATATTCAGAAATGTGCAGCGGGAGCAATAATGACATTAAGTTTGTGTAAAAAGAAGGACTTGTGACGTGGCATGATGTTCAGTACTGTAAAAGCTGGAGAACTTTTAGGACTGTACAAAGTGTTTACAGATCTCTTTTATTTATCATTGTGTGTAGATATGATCAGCCAGCGGTCTGGAGGGTCCAGGTCAGCATCAGGGGTTCAGCTGGGGACCGGCAGAGGAACTCTGCGGCTGCGATCTAAAGGTCCTGCGACTGTGGAGGAGCTGGTGAGTGTTTTTACGACACCTGTGGACTAACGGGTCTCTGTATCGTTTAGAAAACATAATCCTGTTGCGTTGTCTGAGTCCGTGCGTTGTGATTGTTTTCCCTCCAGCCCACTGCGTTTGAGGAAAAGGCCATTGAGAAGGTGGATGACCTGCTCGAGAGCTACATGGGCATCAGAGACAGCGAGCTGGGTAAGTGTACATTTGTTGGCTCTACAGGTGTCAGAATTCATTTGTGCGGCTTGCTGTGTCGTGTTCACTAAATGTTCTCTGCCCTCTCTCCGTCTCCTCAGCGGCCACCATGGTGGAGCTGGGAAAGGACAAAAAGAACCCTGATGAGTTTGCCGAGGCTTTAGATGAAACCCTCGGGGACTTTGCATTCCCAGACGAATTTGTTTTCGACGTCTGGGGTGCCATCGGCGACGCAAAGGTTGGGCGAGTGTAACCTCAGAAGCTAACGGAGCAGAACTGTGTGTGTGTGTGGGTGTGTGTGTGTGTGACACCCACAACATGCAGCACTACTAGGAAACGCAACACTACCGTCATGAGTTTGTTTTTATTCCAGTGTATACTCCTACTATTTTTAATTTAGAGTGCACCCGTATGGGAGAGACTGCCTAGACAAAGAGGATAAAGGGCAGTTAATGGGAGAAGAAGGTGACTGCAATGACTTCCCAAGTGCTTTTGTTTGTCTTCCGGCTTTTTTCCAGAAACTACAAGCACGCTGATGAGCATTCCCTTTGACCGCATCACATGACCCTGCATGTCATTGTTGTAGTTGCTGGCAGTGGAACAAGTACAGCACAAGTCTCTAATACGGGAGAAATGAAAGACTACCGCTAACACAAAGTAGATCTTTGATAGCAAAAGAAATGTGATTTTTCCACATTGCACTGTGTTGCACTGCGCTGAACACCAACAACAGACGTGAATAGAGATTGCACTGTACCTCACCTGGTGAGCGGCGCAGTTATTGCACAGTACAAGGCATCGGCCTCCCTGTTACAGAACCACTCGCTGTCACTGTTATGGATCAGTTTTACAAGCATGTGCTGTTATATTTTTTATCTTCATAATGAATTCTGCTGGTTTTATTATTATTTTTTTGCAGTCGCAAAAGGTTCATAGTAACGTGTGTAGCTCGCTGACTAAAAGACCAGTGGTGTTCACCTTTAACACGCTCTCTGCTGTAATGAAGTGCAGCGGATTCCAGTCTTACTTTATTGTATTAGACAGTGTTCAGAAAATCAGTGTTATGGCCTTTTTATTGAAGGTGAGAAGGTTTGTGGGTTGTGGCGACTTGTTTTTTTTTTTTTTTTTTATAGCTAGTGTTTTTATATAAAGTGATGTGATGTCTATTTTAAAACAGGGTTTGTGTAATAGATGAAGAATTTGATCTTGTGGTGCAATTACTTTATTTTGAAGCATTACAGAAGGCAGTATTAAAGAGGAGAAAGTCATGAGATGGGGCAGTTGTGTAAAAGTAAAGAGGAATCTGTTAAAGGGACAGTTCATCCCAAAATCAGAAACTAATATTTGTTCCTTTTTACCTGTAGTTCCATTTATCCATCTGGATTTGTGTTGGTGTGATTGTCCAGTGTTGGAATTTGAGAGAAGGCTGACATCGCTACAGCCGATAACTCAAACACTGGGCAACTCGCACCAACACACTCTAGATTGTTGAATAGCACTAAAGGTAAGAGGAAAAATATGTATTTTTGATTTAGGTGTGAAGCGTCCATCTTTGAACAACTAAATGCCTTCATTTCTTCTGATTTCATGCAAGTTTGTTTTTTTAGCAGTAAGCATCTGGTGCTGGAAAAATCCAGCATCCTGTTATTGGAGCAGAGCGATACCAAACTACTTCACCATGTGTCGCAGTGACTAGTGTTGTTCATAGAGATGTAAAACAGGAATGCTGCAACAACTACTCAGTTTAACACGTCTTAAAAAAACATTTTGGTGTTAACCTTTTCAGTATCAAAACGTATGAAGGTTGTTTTTTTTGTAGATTTGTTTCCTTCTTCAGAGTTAATGAATATCTAAATGTTATGAAACTGATGCTAGAACACTGTAACACTGAGAAGAACACATTATGTTGATGGCTTTGTATTACACTGTTGTCAATGTTCAATTATAATGCAATAATAACATCGACATGGCAGTTTGGTCTTTCCTAAACACGACACAGTGCTCTGCATAAAACTGGGATTACAATCCGACATCACACTAGTTTGGTTTGTAAAAGATGTTTGTATAGATCAGATTATACAACACTGCTGTGTGTGTGTGTGTGTGTGTGTGTGTGTGTGTGTGTGTGTGTGAGTGTGTGAGAGAGAGTGTTTTCCAACAGTCACAGAAACCTCCCCTTGATGTGTTTGTCCTCCTGAAATATATATGACATCTAACTAGAACTCACTTTGCGTGTCATCAGGCCATCAGAGGTAATGTAATAAGATACATCTTAGTAAACTTGATAGTGCTGGTCAAGCTCAGCGGGGTCACCTCTAGGCCTTAGTCCCAGTTCAACACTAAATACCTTTTGCAGTAGATTATAAATATTGGAAGAAAGTTTATACAGCTATTTAGCGTTTTCCTGGTAAAATAGAGCACTTTCTTTGTTTGTTCCTTTAGAATGAGAAACGCATGTCTTTCCACAGCCCTGTTGCTCGCAGGTGATTGGTGGTGACATGTTGTTTATTTACTACAAGTGAAAGAAACCTGTTATTCAAGTCCCTGTTGATCTATAACCCTGGTTGCTCATAAAGTTGACTCCAGATTACGCTGTGGACTCGCTGCAGAGAGGAACACTTCTTCCTAACCCAATCTGCTAACAGGAACCAGCCATGGCGTTGCGCCCGCGTGCTTCCTCTCAGCCTGGAAAACTTTCCTTTTTCCAGAGTCCCAAGGTGGCTTCAGCCCTTCGACCGCGGGCTGTTTCCTCCCGCTCGGGCTCCATGCTGGAAGAGGAGCTATCCTGTCCTGTCTGCTGTGACATCTTCAAGGACCCCGTGGTACTCAAGTGCAGCCACAGCTTCTGCCGACAGTGTCTGCAGCAGTTCTGGAACAAGAAGAAGGCCAGACGCGAGTGTCCTGTCTGCAGGAGGAAGTGCTCCCTGACGGAGCCCACGGTCAGCCTGGCACTGAAGAACGTGGCCGACACCTTCCTGAAGGAGCAGGATCGAAGGGCGGCTGGCACAGGGGATGGTGCCGGCGGGGCAGGGGAGCTGGAAGGGATGGTGGAGGTGAAGTGCATCGCACATGGGGAAGTTCTCAAGCTCTTCTGTCTGGATGACTTTGAAGCCCTCTGCTGTGTGTGTCACACCTCCAAGAAGCACCAGGGGCACAGAGTGTGTCCCCTGGAAGAGGGAGCGCAGGACCTCAAGGTAATGTGTTCTTGTTTAGCTGCAGTTTGTTATGGGTTAAAGCATCGTCATCTACCTTTTTCAAATGTCACACCAGTGAAGTGACATTAAATAAAGCGGTTATTCCTGAACTCCCTTCTGTGCAAAGTCAGGTCCGTCAGAAACATTTGACTATTTGCTTGTGGTCGTGACACTTTTGACACTTTCTGTCCCCGCACCCTTTCAGGCAGAGCTGAAGAAAGATCTGATTCCTCTGAAGAAAAACCTGCGACGCCTGTATGAAGCCAAGCAGGAGTGTGATGACACAACTGTGCACATAAAGGTATCAATAGACAGATGCACGGAAAACAAGAGCACCAGCATGACTGACTGATGTTGAGGAGCGCACTGTTAGTGTGTAAACACGTCAGCCAGGGTGTTGACAGCTTTCAGGGTGCAAGTTCCCCTGATGGCGTCTTAAATGTTTTATGGACAGAACAGTCAGAACTTTAAGAATTTTGACACTTTAAGAAAATAAATTTGAATCCTGATTGTTTATATTATTATAGTATATTCTAGAGGGATGTCGTGACAATAGTAAGAAAATAAGATTAAATCCAACAGGTATATCATACTGATGCCTTTAGAGGTTCAAACTACAGGCAATGAGGAAACTGCAGGGTCGTAATAGGTTTTTATGATGTTATTTAAATGTTTTATTGCCAGGAAAAAGATTTAATGTACAAAATATGAAGGACACTTACTTTTCAAGATGTAGACAGGAGAGTAAAATCTAAATAAAGGTAATTATTCCTTTTTAGAGATGTAGATACACTGACATAGATGAGATAAGTAGTCGGTATCGGTCACATTATTGTATATTCACCTTATTTCCGTGTGCTAGAACCAAACTGAGGCTACAGAGAAACAGATCAAAGAGGAGTTTGAGCAGCTGCGAGAGTTTCTGCGGAAGGAAGAGACGGCTCGGCTGGCTGCCCTGCAGCAGGAAGACGAGCAGAAGAAAGAGCTGATGAAGAAGAAGTCCGACAGCATAACCAGAGGCATCCTCACCTTCTCTCACGCCGTCATTGCCATTGAGAATGAGATTGCTTCCAGTGATGCGCTTTTCCTTAAGGTAAGTTTATAAATCTTTCTCTCTGAATTCATCCGACCACGCGGACAGTTTGTAATGCTCTCGTTTCCTCTCATTTTAGAATTACACCAACACAAAGAAAAGGTAAGTTTTATTATCTTCTGCGTCTGTTCTGTATATCAGATTCAGCTCTCGAGTTGTTGAGTATTGGTGTGTGTGTGTGTGCGTGTGCGTGTGCGTGTGCGTGTGTGTGTGTGATTTTTCTTCTCACAGAGCACAGATCCCACAGAATGACCCAGAGTGTCAGGTGGCAGGTGCTCTTATAGATGTGGCCAAGCATGTCTGTTCCCTCAAGTACCATGTGTGGGAGAAGATGGCGGAGCTGGTTCAGTACAGTAAGCACTTACAGATCACAGTGTATCTACAAAGGCACAAAACATTTCGTCACGGCTATCTGGAACAGTATTTTACTTTATGATCAAAACAACACATTTTTGCAAAAGTCATCCCGCATGTTTGACACCCCTGGCGTACATCTTCCTCGCATCCAACTACTTGCACTGCCATGTCAAATGACAGCGCTGGGTGCAGGAAGAACAGATTGTGCAGCTGTAAACTCATCTTTATCTGCCATTATAGCACGCACTGAGGAATGTATTTCCTTAATTCTACACCCATTAGTCTACCATATAAAAAGGTGGCACATTTTTCTTTTAGCCATGTAGGCTCGTCAGGGAAGGCTTTTAATAAATGTTTCGTATTCAAACCAGGCAGTGTGCCTTAAATTCTGAGAGGAATTTATTCCCTTTTCCTGTTTCCCTCTCAGCACCCATCACCCTGGACCCCAACACTGCCTACTCCTGCTTGTCCCTCTCCACAGACCTAACCTGCGTCACCAACAGTGGATGCCTCCAGAAGCTCCCGCACAACCCAGAGCGCTTTGGACACTTTGTGTTCCTGCTGGGCTCACAAGGCTTCACTTCTGGCCGCCACGCCTGGGAGGTGGAGGTGGGAGACAAGGCGGACTGGATGCTCGGGGTGGTCAAGGAGTCCGTCGACAGGAAAGGCCGCATTTCGGGCTGTCCGGAGGGCGGCTTTTGGATGATCTCGCACTACGAGGGCGAGTACGCTGCCATGACGAGGCCCAGCATCCCGCTTCATCTGCAGGGAGAGCTGACCCGAGTCAGGGTGCAGCTGAACTACGACTCCGGAGAGGTGACCTTCTCCAACCCTATCAGCATGATGCCCATCTACACCTTCTCCGACTTCTTCACTGAGAAGATGTACCCCTTCTTCTGCCCTGGAGCCAACATCAATGGGAATAACCCCAACCCGCTGAAGGTCTGCCCCGCTAAGGTGGCTGTGTGGAACAGTGCCACATGGTGATTTGGAAAAACCTTACAGACGACATGTGTGTATATATCTTTTAATTTAAGAAATTACCCAAGTGTGTGTCAGATCATTTAAGTGTTTATGTGTAAAGTGAGCCTGATGCAAGCAAAGCAAATGGAACACATGTTTGTTTATTTCACTTGGATTCTTTTAGCCACTGCAGTTTATGAAGTGGTTTGAAGCTACCAGGGGATGGACTTTCCCTTATAGTCCAGCAAGGCTCCGTTCTGCTTCTCGGTCAGGGAGGCCATCACATCAAGCATCCCCTGCACACTCTCCGGAGCATCAATCTCCCCCTGGTGGTCAGAAACACACAGTTAACATGAAGGCTCGCACAGGAGATCAATTCTCTTAGTTAAGAATCTAAAGTTTCTGCACACAGACCAGTGGGTAGAAAGTGGATCAAATCTATGTTTTTAATGTAAACAGTAAAATAAAAAATGATTTAAAGTGATGCATCCATACATGGCAGGGTCACAGTTTAAAGGCTTGAAACTACATTTAATACAAGGGTCAATATTCTAATGCTGCTGATTGGATTACTTGTTCAGACTGCTTGTTAGATATCCGACTCATTAGTGCGTAAACACTTAAAAATCAGTTCTAAGTACCAAAATCCTGCGACGTGAATTTGTAAACCAATGAAAGCCGGTTAATTTGCATAGTTTTTGTCTGTCTTGACTCTACTAAAACTACTGTAGTAGGAACACAATTGTAAATGCATTACCACTCAAATGTGTGTGTGTGTGTGTGTGTGTGTGTATATGTAACGGGGAAATTGCACAACGAGATTCTCGATTAATAAAGTAAACTATCATTCAGAGCTGACTGCTTCCTCTACATTGTTATTGTTTCCTGCATGAAAACTGCTGAATCACCTCCTCTCCACCCATGTCTGTGCGCACCCAGCCAGGGTGCAGCAGAGAAAACAGGATCTGATCCTTCTTCAGCTCCTCTGCAGCACACATAGTCAGCATGTTCAAACCGGCCTGTGAAGAGAAGAGATGGAGGGAGGGAACGGACAATGTCCACTTAACAACTGTGAGATGAAGCCTTTCAGTAGCAGGTCACAGTGTCGGCAGGTTGTGACTCACCTTGCTGATGCGGTAGGAGACGGCGGGCATGTAGTCGTACGTCTGTCCTATACTTCCCATTGAAGCCAGAAATGAGGAGATATTAACGACTGCTGCTTTCCTGCTGGACATCCCTGGAATCCCACTGGCCTTCGCTGCCGCAAGTAGTTGAGGCAGGAACTCCTAATGAAGACCACCAGCGAGAAAGTCAAACAGAGGAAACTTTGGTAACACTTTCTATCTAGCCTTAATCACACCGAACAGTCAGAAGCTAAGACACGCTGGCCCGTGGCTGTCCCGTGACGGCCTGTAAAGGTTGAGTTTAATTTTCAATAAACTGTTTGTTTTTTCCCCATCCCTCCTCTCCTTCTGTCGTTTTTCCCGGGTGTGAGAAGGGAAGTCTCACAATTGGCGCCCGGACAGGGAGTCATGACAGAAGGAAACACAGCCCCACTCCCTTCTTAGCGGCTTCTTCCCCAATGAATACCTAAGTTGTCTTGATATCACATGTTCACGCAATAAAAACAGAGCAGTAAATCAATTTATACTGTGCCTTTAGCAGATAATAACGCTGTAATGGAAAAACTCCATTACAGCGTTATTATCTGCTAAAGGCACAGTATAATGCTAGTTATAAGCAATTTTATAAATATTCATAATGCTTTTAAACAACACAGTATTTTAGAATGACTTTTAAGGTCAATTATAATGCTTCATATTTGTCGGTCACTCACATTTGTTTGCATGCCCATGTCTATAAGGCATTATAAACATACGTCACAAAACACCATTATACTGCGTATAGTATATGATGATAAAGCATTATAAAAAGATTATATTGTATTACAACTTTGGAAATGATAACACAATATGATGCGTGCAAACAAAATTCTGAAGTATTTTTATACTTGACCTTTTACACCATTATGAAATGTTTTATAATGTGTTATTGTTATAAAACATGAATATTTATCGGTGCTTATAACTATTATTATACAGAGCTTTAAACAGATAATTATTCATCATAAGTAAGGGTCTACGGACAGAGGTATGATTGTATAGATTGTAAAGCCCCCTGAAGGCAAATTTGTAATCATTTGTGATATTGACTGATATTAATAATGCACTTTAGACATGGGTGTCATACAAAGTGTTACCACAACGATCAATACTGCATTGAAATTCTATGTTCTGCTTCCTCTCCCTTACTTTAAGCATGTTCATAGGGCCCATGACATTGATGTTGAAGGTATTCAGCATGTCTTCCGGACTGGTTTCCTGCACGTTGCCTTTGAACAGGATGCCTGCGTTGTTAATCAGCAGGTTGAGACCCCCTGTCCCCACCAGAGAGCCCACCTGCTGGGCGCACTGTTTTATGCTACAAAGGTCACTGGCGTCTGACAGAGAGAGAAAGAAAGTGGAGCATTAGTAGTGGTCAATAGCAGACAGTCAGATAAATATCAGAGCCCTGGGCTATTCATAGAGTCGAATCCAGTGCGTGCCGGGGCATGGGAGCAGGCCGGAGGGTGTAACAGAATATAAAATAAGAGAGAGTTTGTACCCAGACGGACGACGGAGATGATGTTAGGATGCTTCTTTGCCAGCATTTGCAAGGCCTGTAAATACACAAAGAAGACAAGGTTGTAATTCAGAAAAGAATCACACACACCGTTGATCACTGTTAATCACTTTTATCTAATTGTGGAACGTAACTAAGTACATTTACTCAAGTACCGTTCTTTCTCTGAGATACAGAAGGAAATGTCATTTTCACTCTGCTACATTTATTTGATAATTGTAGTTACAGGTTACAGATTTAGATTATTAATACAATATATAAATCAACTAATAAATGATGATAGATTATTATAGGTTAAACTACCCAGCAGTATAACAACTCTATTCAAATGAGCCACCTTTACCAGCTGCAATATTAAATTGATGCACACATTAAAAGGTAAAGTGAGCAATTCTGGAGAAACTCAAAACCCAAACACTCCCACTGCCTTTCTCTTTGTCCACCCATGGCCTTTCCCCTGCACTGTGCACGAGCATGCTGCTGATTGGCTGAAACATTGAGTATGTATGAAGCCTGGATTTCTTTCCTGCGCACGCAGAACGGACAGCTGTGAGGAGATATGCGCTGAATCAAACAAAAAGTGCATTGGATTATAATTGTTGACTCCACCCTCAAAGCATCACTGATTATAATCCAGTATATAGATATATAAAATATACAATTCAGCATAATAAACACTTTGACTTTTGATACTTTAAGTATATCTTGTATGCGAGATTGCGCAATCTTGTGTGGTTGGGAGAGGGGTAGCAGAATATCGTGTCACACATTTCCTCACACAAACACAGAATCCGTTTCCACGTTAACGTGCTGTTCACTACCGATCCTGTTTGTAACCTGTCGGATACCGACAACAACATTCTCACTTCACTTGTTTAGATAACAGGCCGCTCGACTTTCCTGCAGTATATTACAGACATATGAACTAACCACTGACACTTTGTACCGTTGCTTCGCGAATGAGAAAACACTAGAATGGATATTTGGCCTTATTTCTTTTACATTAAAATAAAAAACTACAGTGGAAACACTGCTTTAGTCAGTGTTGTTGAGTCAAATTGGTTGCAGACATGTTCTGTTGCCAGAAATCTGTCCAGTATTTATGTAATGCTCGCTTTAAACACGTGTAACACCCAGAGAACACTTTTTCTTAAGAGTGTGCGTCCATCGGTGAACTTTCATCGATCTGTGCGAGTCAGCTTTTACCGACAAGTGCTATGCGCATGCGCGTTAGTTTACAAACACCGGTTATTCCTGTAGTGTAGGGGTACCACTGTTAAAATCAACATTATCTTCACAATGACACGTTAAACAAGTTGTCTATTGCAACACTAAATTCTGAATACTTCTTCCACCACATTTATCTATGCCGCACTTCAATTTTGCGGTTTGAAGATTATTATTTTGTTTTAAAACCTATATATTAGTCACAGAGAAAGAGACTCACCTCAGCCCTGGCTCCATCTGGATCCCTACAACAGGCAAACATCTTTCTCACTGGATGGGGGCCCTCCACCATTTGCTTCACCATCTCCAAGCCCAGGCCCCTGTTGGCTCCTGTGATAAGAACGCTGCCTAGTTGAGAATCCATTGCCTGATACTCAGCCTGCACAATTCTCTGTCTGAACTCTTGCAGCCTATGTAAAATTAACATGTTGGTCTTTAGCCTGGCCACACCCACACTCTCATAACGCGGTGTGGGCGTATCCCATACTGCAGGCAGTCCCCCCCCCCCTCAAAAAGAGTCACTGTTATAAGTCAGGCATGAGTGTGACCTCCTCACATGCTGAAAGGATTTAGCCTTGCCAGAAATGAAAAAGTTAACTTTCAGCAGGCAATAACACATTGGAGAGAAAACAAAGAAGCAAGTTAGATTAAGTGAAGGAGTGTAGTTCATGTTGGCTTTACAAAGCTCAGACAACAATAGTGCAAAGCAACACAGAGCAAAGGACTGGTGATGAACATAAAGGAAAAGTCCAGTGAGCTGAAGACACAATCTCCATTATGTCCTCACAAACTTTACCCAACAGAGTACACATGAAGAGTCACTTTAGGCAATGATTTGTTAAAGTCATTGATATAACACAACTGATGCAACACATTGATAGTAATTGGGAATGTCATGTCACTCGCCAACAAGGCGGATGAACTAAAGGCCAGCGGTACTTTCCTAACCCACAAGGATTTTTTTGTGAGAAGCAGACAAGCACTGAGGACGAGCTGTGGCGGATTGGATGTTCATTCAGCCACCGGATCTCCCCCCCCCCCCCCAGATCCAAAATGTAGTGCTTCAGGCACTCACTTGTGCCCACTGTCATCAGACTACAAGTCAGCAGTGGAGACCACAGCGTATGTTTAGCACTTGAAACATTTTTTACTTAATCTATCTGCAGTTATTTCCATCCTCGTGCTGCTGCAACAACCAAAATGCGACTCAGGGGAAAGGCTTACCCTTTCTTATCTTTTGTTGCAGTGTTGTGTGGGGACATTACAGTAAATGAGACATTTTGGTTGAGTCATACGCAGCAGCAACATCAGCTCAGAAATGTGAGTTTGACAAACCACACAAAAGACATACCGTGTCAGATCAATCACGTAATTCATTTAGAAATAACAATAATGGGACTACTTTAAATGTAAGTGTTCTTATGACTACAATTATGAATCTAATGAGTGAAATCGTCCAAAGAGATTGGGATTTAAGTGGCACAAATTGACACCAAAACAGCAATAAAGCAATGGCAAGCTATAATGACTGACTTTAATATATACATATTTTCATCTGTTATAATGGCACTAAAGCTACACGGGTGGCGTTGGCAGGTTTGCAGGTTAGCATTCCCACCACACGGCTGTACATTCAGAATTTCTGACAAAAGATTTACAGAGGCTGGCAAACTCTTGGTAAACAAACGACACAAACGTCCACTCTAGCAAGTAATGTACTTTAATATAACAGATTCAAATCTCAGGTTTCCTAAAACAACTGAAAATCTAAGAAATAAGGTAGACAAGGCTGATAAGAAGCAGAATGATCTCACTCTACTGGTACATCTTTCACTTGTTTTATTGTTTTTTTCCACCGGTCTGAAAAACAAATGATAAATAGATTTGAATTCTTAATTAGCAAACAAATTACTTGTTAAAGTGGATATTTATAATGCAATAACTACGGCAACTATTTAATTGTAAAGCTCATAAATCGGCTTTAAAACTCAGAGCTTAACACCTCTGACACCGTCTCAAAAACGTTACGTTATAAGCTTCACAAAGGTAGTATTTATTGCAGAGCTATTGTACTAGATGTCATTATGTTATGGTATATGTTAATGTCATTGTGTCCATCCCCTGCATCTCAAACATGCATGTCAGAAAAAGCGAGCTGGTGACAGGACGGCTCACACTGACTGACAGAAGCAGAGGGGGCGGGACTTTGAGAAACAACAGGAGAACAATTAACTCAGGGACAGTTTTGTTCAAAGAGACCTTACATCACTGGAGACAATAACATACTTTTGAGAGCAATGTGATGAATGCCGTCTTTCTACTTATGTCAATTATTGAGACTGGTGCTCTTTGGATTCCTCCGCTGCTGGTGAATGTAAAACGAATGTGTGCATTTGACTGTTTAAGCGACAGGTAGAAAGTTTCAAAAAGGCTTCAAGAAGACCAAAAAATAAAAGGGGATGTGTGCGTTGT
Source organism: Cottoperca gobio (assembly GCF_900634415.1). Lineage (NCBI taxonomy): Eukaryota > Metazoa > Chordata > Actinopteri > Perciformes > Bovichtidae > Cottoperca > Cottoperca gobio. The sequence continues at coordinate 7,534,557 of NC_041362.1, read as the reverse complement.
AGTGTCACTTTCAAATACGTCAAACAGCATTAAGTCTGACAAAACACACCTACGACACAGAAGGACACTAAAACAGATCCCTTGACTTTCACTCGGCAGCAGGATTCCTTTAGCTGTCCCGATCAAATTGGCAGTGTCTTGCTCTTGATCCATAAGCATACATACACATTCATTCACACAATTGAACATACATACATACAGTACACACACATACACACTGCACATACATGATGCAGTACATACATAACATGCACATACACAGATATAAATACATACAGTTTTTCATTAAATGCACTTCTGTGTCCGCAGCTTTTCCGCTTTGAAAATAGAAAGGTGCATAAATGAAACATTCCCAGATTTATAGAAAAGGTCCATGCAAGACCGGCAGCCATCAGTTCGACAAGACTCAATGTGGAGAAAATACGAGGGCCACGTGCCATCTGGCTGCATCCCTTTCCATCACCATTTCTTGACTCTTTCTCTCGAGTGTGTTGTTGTGTCTCTTCTCTCTGGCAGTGTTCAGACAGTTTATATGTCTTTTTTTTTGTCCCTTACAGATGGGTGCTGTCCTGCGTATCGAACCTGTGGCTCTCCGACATCCCGGCGCTGCACTTCCTGCTGTTACCCTGATTGGGTACCAGAGAGAGGGGGTCTGGTCTGATCAGGTACCTGCAGATGGGGCACAGAAAAAAAATCCAATCCTGTAATAGTTTTCATGCCGTGTTCATTTTTACAGTGCGATCAATTACATTCGGCGTTGTGTACTCACACAACGTCGTGTAGCTCCAGTCTGGTGTCTGGAGAAGGGTTGATGAGGATATAAGACAGTCTGTTCCCTTGGTCTGTCATCCCATCTGACACAGGAAGAAAAGAGGTGAGTGGTGCAGGAAATAAAATGGGCACAGGATAAACAGCAGGCTGTGCAACATTCGTGCACAAAGAGTACAGGCTTCGTTACTGTGTGTCACAACACGGGAAGACACATTTAGATAAAAATGGACACAAGCAACAGCAACAACAGAGGTGGAAAAGTACTGCATTCAAAATCCTAATGACTTAAAAGTACAGGAAGAGCCCAGTAAAATAAAAGTATAGCATAATGTAAAAAAGGTCCCCTCTGAGTTATATGTATATATGACATTATTAGATTTTTAATTCTGATTTATTAAGTAGCATTTTATTGTTGAGGTGGAGTACATTTAAACTACTTAAGGTGTCACAAGCTTAAAGGTTGTTACCACTGGTTTAACATTCATCAGCATGTACAGAAGAGTATAGCTGCCATGCAACAAAAGAAAAGAAAAGAATCAGGAGCAGAACACTTTCACACACAAACCGTAGATAGACTTACTGAATCCAGTGGGAGAAAGGCCCAAGTGTTTCATCCTCGTCTTCACCAGGGCGTTGAGCTCCTGCCTCTCAGAGCGCCTGAACAGGGTCAGTCTCTGTTGGTTGATCCTCTCAGCCGCGCTGCCCGGACCCCCCTTGGCCCCACTGGAGCCCCGACCCCCCTTTCTGCTCAGCCGCCGGGCCCACTGCATGCTTTTCCTCCTGAGCAGCGGGTGGTCTGAGGAGTGGGAGGAGGTGGAGACGGGCTCCGAGGAGGTGGAGTTACGGTGAGCACCGGTCCGGGACAACAGGGGCTCTCTGGGTTCTCTCGTATCCTCGTAGTCCTCCACTGTGATGGATACCTGGGACTGTGACATACAAACATAACCACATAACCACACACACAATCCGTCAACTGTCAATGGTCACTGCATCATGTCTAATATGCAGAATTATTAGTCTTTACATAAAATAAATAGTGACACTGTAGTAACGGAAAGAGAAATATTTCTTTTTTTTTAATAGTCAAGGAAATCTTTAAAAAGGAGGGAGATTTCTTTTTTTGATGTATAATATCTTATCATCCATGAAATTGTATTATATTTTCAGCCCTGCTACTGGTTTAGGATGACCAAAATCATCAGTGTTCAAGATTGTTAAGTTAAGTGTGTTGCTGTAGCCACAAAACTAGTAACAGCAGCAGCTGACCTCAGAGACTGGAAGCTTATGTGCCTCTGTCCGGTAGATGCCGATGGGAATATCTCCAGTGGAGGAGCACAGTTTCTGGTAGAGCCTGCCGTAGGTGCGGATCCACAGGTCGTCCTCTGTCATTTTCATCTAGAAAACAAAACAAAACCCCACAATCAAATCAGCCTCAGAGCCACTTCACAGTCCAAACAGAGTGAATTCAAGCCGTTTGCGTCCAGGTACTTACAGCACAAAGGAAACCCGAGCCAGGCATGGAGTCCAAACCCAGCAGCAGCCTGGTGATGGAGATCATGTAGTCCTTCACAAATGACTGGCAGCAGGAGCACACGGTATACAAGTCAACAGAAATTGATCATATTTGGCATTTTGCCACATTTTGTTTTCCAGTCAGAGTGAAGAGTAGGTGTCTGGGGATACCTGGTAAAGGAGAGTGTCCAGCATGCTGACACTGAACACCTTCCCTGCAGAGAAGGGCAGGCGGAACATAAACACCAGGTTGGAGCCCTTCTCCCTTTCCTTCTACAGATCAAACACACACACACACACACACACACACACACACACACACACACACACACACACACACACACACACACACACACACACACACACACACAGATTTTCACCCGATTACACTAGTCTTGGTAGACATGAGATGATGTGATGGAAGTTTCTCAAATTCTGACAGTTCGTAAGCATCACCAATGGAACTGCACCCGTAAAACAGTTTTCTCTTTCTTTCTTTCCTTTTTTATTTATTTATGTAACACTCAGTGCTAAAACAGTTACCTGTTTGCATGTTTTTGTAAAGTGTGATTAAACTAAAAAAATCCCAAGAAAACACACATTTCCCAAACAAAGAAATAGCTGGAAAGCCACCAGAGGTTCGTCCTGCTGTGAGGCAACACTGCAAGAAATTTCAACAAATACTTATCTCATAATATTGTTATTCCCAGATTGAGATCCATATTAATAAGTGATGTCAAGCAGGGACTAATTTGCTCATTTGCTGATAAATGTTATTGATGCCAAGGATGGAAATTAATTAGCTGCCACACAGAGAGCAACGAAAGAAATGAAACAAAGGCTATAATCAATTACACATGTTCACTGCAAAACAGTCTGCTGTGATTGTTCTCATTGTTTTGTTGTTATGGCGTCTGGGTTGATGAAAATGAGAGAGAGTGTTAGTTTGAGGGTATGAAGCTTTTACCTTTTCCAGTTTGGACAGAGCCAGAGAGTAGTGGTCTTTGACTTTGAACTGCATGAAGCGCATGTTGGCTGGGTGGGTGAGCTCCGTGATGATACTAAGAGCTGGGAATAGTCTGGGAGGAGAGAGATTAATGGGTAAAAGAAAACACTTACTTTAAGACAGTGTCTGAGATTGTAGAGCAAGTTTGGGCAAAGCATACCTGAAGAGGGTCTGGACATTGACAATGGTCTTTGCGTCGGCCATGTAGTCCTCCTCTGCAATCATGGAGCTCTCCTTGTCAACCACCACCATCGTGTCGGCGAAAGTGACTCCGCATCGCAGCAAACTGTCCAGACTGTGAATAGCATGAGAGAGAAAATCAAAGGGTACTCAAAGACATTTGAGAGGTGCAAAAGCACTTACATGAATAAAGATCCAGGAAACAGATCAGCGTGGCGCTTTGGTCTATCTTACTTGTCGATGGAGCCGACTGTGTAGAACACCATGGGGAACCAACAGATTGCCTCCAGGAAGTCTGCTTCAGGTCTGAAACAATCAAAAGACAAACAGACTGATTTCCTAGAGATTTATATGTGCCATGATGAAGAGGGAACTTCCCTTCAGAGACGGACCCTCGTCACTCAGCCTGAGAAATACAACACAGCCCGAAGAGAGAGCTGAAAATAACAGCACTACACTGGAGTGACTCAGCATTTTATTGCCTTTTTATTGGATTCCACTCTCATTTGGCTGACTGCGTTTGTGTACCAGCCATAATACACGACACAGTATTGTAGAGCGCATTGTCCTGAAAACGTTCACCGTTTCACAAATCATGTTTACTGTGAACTGAAATAGCTCAGTTTTTCTCCTCCACTGGCTATTTAAGGAGGACCTTTTTTCTTCTCTTTCTATCATCCAGGGCAACTTAGATTTGTCGCTGTTGAACTCACAGCACTAACATGGAACCTATTTCAGTTTGACGCTGTGTTTTTAAGCATGAACAGCAACATAGTAGCAAGTAACGTAGATGCGTCCTTACATGCTCTCAAGCAGAAGCACAATGGGGTTGAGCTCCTTCCTGGGTCGGTAGTAGGCCCTTAGAGGCACAATGAAGTTGTACAGACCGTTTCCTGCACTCTCCGCGGACACAATGATCAATTTGTTTTTGAAGCCATAGCAGCGGGCATCCTCAAAAAGGGTGTGGTGACACGCCTAGGAGAGAAGCAGAGTGGTCATGGAGGATGGCAGCAATGTCAACTTGTAAAAGATAGCAAGCCATGTAAATTCCCTTACCTTGTCCATGCGCAGGCAGCAGAAAGGCATCTTTTCTTGAAGGAGGTGGCACAGCGCAGGCGAGCTGCCGATGTATGGAGAGTTCAGCGGGTATCCCTTCACCCACCTGTAGCACAAGCCCACAGTAACCTCTGCACAAGTTTACACTTCAATGATGAAAATTCAAATCATGACTTACTCGCAGTGTCGACCCCACCAGTGGGCGCTCTCGTCTCTGTCACTGTCCTCCTTGCCCTCTTCTCCTCCCTCGTCTTCTGACTGGTCTCCCAGCAGGTCGAAGGTGGGGTTGTTGACACCGTCCACCAGCTCCAGGACGGGGGCGATGCTGTGCCGCCTCTCCTCGGCTGACTCTCCCATGGAAGGCAGGGCCAAAGTGTTGGCGCCACCCATCTCGGCCCTGCTCCTGTTTACTCTTCCGCTGCCCAGCACGGTGCTCCCCGGGTCCTGGCCTTCCGGGCTGCTGTCACTGGAGTCCTGCAGGTCGATGGCCACTGTGCCTGTAAGATACACACACAGCCATCAGTGATCATCAGGCAGAGATGGAGCTAAAGGTTCAAACACTATACATGATGACAACAACCCATGTGAAGCAGCACAAGCAGCTTTCTTCAGGGTGTAAAAGAGTGAAGAAGGTTTGTCCTGCTACCATGAAATAGCCATCTGATTAAATACTTATTTAACTTCTTGCCAGAAGAGTGCATTGGAGGATGTTTCTTCTTTTTCTTTTACCTTTGTGTTCCCTACCAAAGAACATCTTCAATAAACTTCTGAGCTCTTCTCTTTTCTGACTATACGTGATGTGTTTGACCAGATCCCTGATAACACATACTGTAGTAAGAGCATTTATAAAATAGTGAGCTGTACAGTTGCATTGTTGTCCACCAGGTGGTGTGTTTGTAAAACCAACATTTCAGTTAATTTGGCAGTTGCTCTTATCAAGTGTTACTTATAATGAGAAATGTGTTAATGTCTCTGAAAAGCTATGCATATCTTTAACACAGATAGGTTTCAAATGTGAGAACTGCAATATTCTGACAGCTGTGAACGTGCTGCTGCTGCTGACAGTTTAATGACAGGCTTGCATGTTTGACCAACACAGACTGCAAACAGAAGATCAGAGTGTAAATGTTACACAGTGTTTGTGCCGTGCACAGTCTGACTGACCCATGCTGGCGATAATACTGTGGACTGGCAGGCGGGTGAGTCCATGGTAGATGGATTGGTGCACTCCCCTGGTATTTCCTCCTGTGCCGCCCCACGATTTCTCCCTGTGGCCCCTGACAAATGCCGAGTTCTCCTCTTTGGATATATTGATGTAAAAGCATGTGTCAGAGGCCCCCATGATGTGGCAGGGACCAGGGTTCAGCAGGATGTTGGTGGTGTCCAATCTGCGTACTCCGATCAAACACACTCCATACCTGCACAAAGACGAGGTCAGCTCTGAAAAGTGCAGGATGGTTTGTGTCCTCATTTCTTTTGGATTTTCCACATTATGACTTACTTTTTGTGAGCATGAAAGGAGGCAAAGGTGAAACTCTTGCCCTGGTACTCCCCGAAGAATTTACTTTCCTCCAGGCGGATGTGGTGCACCTCATTGGCTGAGCAGCGCCGGTAGGTTCGGTGCCATTGGTCTGCTGAACATGCACCATCCTCCCTGAGACAGAAAAGGGGGATTGATTGGCCACGAGGGGATAAATTGACCTTTAAAATGGGTACGGCAGCTCAGCACCAGGGCCACATCAGAGGATTCTCCACTGAAAGTCTCAGAGGTAACATCTCACATCTCTGTCACAGAGCTGCTGATCAATATGTCAATCAGTACAAGGATGGACAGCCAGCCTGTCTCAACAATAGCTCCCAGAGGTTAACATTCACGCAGTTAGGTGGACAACATTTTTCTCTGAGGGATATGGCTTTAGACGCGGCGTCTAAAGAGGTGATAGCATGAAGCAAGGGTGTGGGGGTGTGAATGTGGGTGGCCTGCGACTGCATTACGTAAACAAGTGTTAAAGCGAATTTGCAGTTTACAGGAACTACTGTAAGTGTAAGGCTGGAGAGGAGGAGGACAAATCGTGAAGCATTGTCACAGCCAATAACCCAAATGGCAACAAGTCCAGATATAGAAGCATACTTATGAAATGCATTGCTTTAGAATGTCAAAACTCCTCAGACACAGTAGTATTAAAGTTAGTACTTCTTTAACATATAAATATGTTTTCTTTACATGCGATCAAAGAGCTTGTTAATGTAATATCTACTGTCTTTAAACACATGCATTTTCGATGAAACACTTTCACATAATCAGTCTCACACCTGCACAGGTGCGCTACTCGTCCGTGTGAATACGTTTGTTGGTTTGGATCACACTGCACGAGTGTGTGAAAGTTTGTAAGTGGATGTTTTGATATAGTTTTGCCCCCGTTAAATGTATCAAGACTTATCTCAGATTTTGGATTCTTTGTTCACCGTGGAAGCATGCGAGGTAGCATAATGATACAAAGGAGTAACTAAATATCGAACAATTTTCCCAAATAACATTCTGGCGCTTTTTATAGTCAGTCCAAAACTGTTTCTATTGTCAACAGAATCTCCTCACAGTATAACACAGAAGAACTTGCAATCTATGGAAGTTTGGGTGAATATTGTACCACAGTATTCCTGAGTGTGAATACAGATCAGCTGAATCCTACCTGTTGAGGGCTTGAAAGGCTCCTACACGCTGCTTGAAGCCCTCTTGGGAGGCCATTCTGAAGAAAATAATAATAATAAGTTCACCGACAGTGAAGAGATATTTGACTGTCAACTGACCAAACAAATAGCGAGAGGGATAAGGAGAAAGAAAGCAAGTGAACGTACTGTCCTCTGGAGGAGTGGATCAATAGAGTGATGAGTGTTGAGGTACCAGGGCACACACAGTTTAAAGCCAGCATGGCATACTTAAACTCTTCTTCACACACCACGTGATCTGCAAACACAGGAAACAAGAAGGGCAAAGTGACCGAGGTCGGCAAAATACAAACTCTCACATTCTGCTCCATAAAAGTTTCAACTCTGAGCCCAACAGCGCTGCAGAATGTGTGTGTGTGTATGTGTGTGTGTGTGTGGTGTGAGGAACAGAGAAAGGTGTAACATAAAGGGGTCATACATTATCTCACTTAATCTCTGGTGATATTTAGCCTTGCAAATTGCAATTTTATCCGCTGAGGTTTGGGGATACAGTATATACAGTATCTCTGAGTTTTATGCTTCCACCCAACACGAGAGAGTGAATAACATTTCATCTTTTGCCTCTAAAAGAAGCCTTAATCTATTATTTCTTATCTCCGCTAGGCATAAACCTGGGGGGGGAGATCATGTGTTTCGGTCGTGTTTGTGCGTGTGCGTGTGTGTATCTGTCTGTCTGCAGGTAATCTCGCATACTACTGGAGCCATCAGCCTAATACCTTTTGTGCACATCTATGATTGTGTGCTCAAGGACCTTTCCGTGGTCCCAGTGATTCACACATTTTGAAAGAAATATTTTATTGACTGTTTTATGTCGTCATTGACTGCTGACTCCTCACTCCTTTTAACGGGTTTGGGAGGGAGACACACATGGTGGAGAATCTGCACTTTACTAGTTTAAATGAATGATTTGGTCTATAAAATCTGAGCCATCACATGTTCCCAGTACCCAAGGTGACCAATAATCTGAACCCTAAAAATATTGAATTTATACAGCTATAAAACAGGCGACATTTTTACTTTGTATATGACTAAAAATGGTTGTTGGTTAATTTCATCACTAGTTTAAAGAACTGAAAAACAACATTTGAAAACCTCAATAATAAAATAATATCGTGGTTAATCTAGTAAGTGAACAGTAGACTGTGTTAATATGGCTGCAGACACACACACACACACACACACACACACACACACACACACACACACACACACACACACTCAAATATGTCACTATTTCATGTTGGAAAATATGTCACTTGATGTTTGTCTAACACAAACGAGTCGAGCAGACAGCCTTGTCAATCATCCTCTTGCAGCAGCTCCCCGTTTGCTCCCATGGGATCAGTTTTATATCACCCGCGTGCCGTGGACCACCACTCAGTTTTTGGGGGGTGATGGAGAGACTTAGCAACAAGCCAGTGATTCAGCGTCAGCCTTATTAAACCGCCTTTCAATCACATCATCCAAGACCTAACGCTGCCTGTGAACCAAGCAAACCAAACTGAACAAACACAGACGACACTCCACTTGTTTACCTGTAGCCACACGGCCTCCTCTATGAAAGGAAAAACCAATAGAGTGATTCATGTTTGTAGTGAGCCAATCAGTGAATTGGGTGCAGAGAGCTTCCATTTCCCCTGCTGTGTAATTCTTGATTGCATTATATTTGGTGATGAGCACACGGGCATATTAGAGCTTCCTTGTTTCAAAACAATTTTGAGCTAGGTCATAAAATCACAATATGTGCTCTGTATTAGGAAATAATTGGTGGTGAACGTTAGAGCCTGACATGACGCATCAGACTCAATCCGCTGAGAGCCAGATGACATGTAAATGCAATTTCTTAAATAAATTAATTCTGTGTGTGCCTAAAGCTGAGCAGGTGAGAGACAATTAAAACGGCTGATTGTGGCTCTTCTGCTGAAGTACCAATGTTCCTTTGGCTCAGAACAGTGTCTTATAATGCAGCTCACACACATGCACACAGAATGCTATTCAGCCTGTGAGTTTGTTTTAAAGCTTTTATAGACCAACGGGCATCTGTAAGCCTGCAGAGTAAATTATAAAAACATTGATATTGCATCTTTGGAGGAACAGCATTCATTATTATTGTTGCACACACACATTCCACTCTCGCTGCCTGCGTCTTACACACAGCATGTCTAACTCACAAAGCACAGACACAGTAGTCACACACCAAATTGAGTGCAATATCCAATTTCTAACATCCTTCTTACGTTTCTCTTAACCACTGTGATCCCTTCACTTCCCCTTCTCTTCTCTGTTTACTGTTCGCCACAGCCCTCCACCTCTCAGGTGCCTGGACCCAGACCATCAGAGAAACCAATTACAGACCCCGACACACTGCACGCACGCACACACACAGATCAGGGTCTTAGTACCCAATTCTGCAGATTCTCTATCACTCTAGACGGGTATTAAAAGTGTGTGCAGTTATGTGTATGTATGCGTTTGTAGATGTGCTTACCTGCACCCTCTGCAGGAGTGCTATAACGACCACTAATTAAATCAGTAAGCTGTTATTGTTTGTATGAGTGAGCTGCTCTCGACACTGTCCATGCGGCCGCAATGAGCCAAGCTCAGCAGGGCGACTGGCGTTCAGAACACAAACTGAGGAGATAATCAATCGACACTCTGCACCCCATTTTTGTGCGGTTACTCGAGTGCCTCTGGGTTTCATGCCTGGGCGCAGCATCATACTGATCTTTCCTAATGAACGCTGAGTTATTCCTGTGGATCAAATTAAATGGTGTATCCCTTGCTCATTATTGCCTCCCACACTAGCACTTGGTGGGTATATTTCAAGTGGTGTCAAAACATGGCATCTGTCCTTACAGTAATGTTCTTGTGACTGCTTACTGAAGTGCTGCCTGAGTCTACTGTGGTGACTTCAGGGTTAGAGGAACATTATAGTCTGTTGATTGTAAACTTTGTGTTTTGTGTTCTTAAGAGGGGTACATTACTTTTCTCAAGTCCTGCAGGGGAATTTATCATCAGCAAGAAACAATGTCATATTTTAAAATGAATGAGGACGATTTTTTGATGTCAAGATAACACATCTAAGCAATTCACATACAGTCTGACTCCCAGCACAGGAGCGGGAGTTTTACACAAAGCTAACGGAAAATTATATAATATACAAAGGTTGTTATCATGAATGAACATGAGATTATCTTTCTACCTCACGATTCCTGCGCGACTAATAACAAAGACCTCAGTCTGGCTGTGGTAGTGAGGTGTTCAAACAACGCTGCAGGGGCAAAGGAGGATCGCCTACGGGGAGAGCTCATCCGCCAGGTTACTCCTCAAAAGAAGAGGATTTTCTGGAAGCAAAATTAAATGTTAATCATTGATAAAGACAGCTAGGTTGAGGGCGGCAGGCTAGAATTGAGTTCTCAAGGGCTGTAGGCAGAGAGATGTGTGAGAAAGAGGAAATGGTGAGAGAGAGAGAGAGAGAGAGAGAGAGAGAGAGAGAGAGAGAGAGAGAGAGAGAGAGAGAGAGAGAGAGAGAGAGCGCTTGGATGAAAGACAATTTCCTTCAATTAAATAGCTCAAAAGCAGAGGCTATGTTAGTTGGCACACCACACCAGGTCCAGTCTTCCCCCATAACCCACATCACCTTTTCTGACCAAAACATACCCCTATCACCATCAGTCACCAACCTAGGTGTAAGATGTGACCCTCATCTGACCTTTGACACCCACATCAAACACCTGTGCAAGACCTCCTTCTACCACCTCAGGAACATTGCGAAACTCGGCCCAACACTCTCCCTGTGAGATGCTGAACAACTCGTCCACACCTTTGTCTCCTCATGGTTGGACTACTGCAACGCTCTCCTCATCGGGATTCCTAGCGGGAGCCTTCAAAAGCTCCAATATATCCTATATATATATATATATATATATATAGGGTGCGAAAATATAACCACATCACACCCATTCTCCACTCCCTCCACAGGCTTCCTGTCGCATTCAGGATCAAACACTAAATCTCCCTACTCACCCATCAGTGCATACATGGAAATGCTCCTCCGTACCTCAAGGAACTCCTCCCCCAACAAACCTCCACACGCAACCTCCGCTCCTCTAAAAAAACTTTGCTCCACCCCCCCAGCACCAAGCTCCGCACCATGGGCGATCCCATGTCATCGCAATGCAAACCTGAAGTAGCATCTGCATTCTGATGTGATCAAATAACAGAAGTTGAATCCAAACAAGAACGAACACACACACATTTAGCTGACATGTCACTGTCAGTGTTTTTTGATTTCACACTCCCTGGCCCACCTGCAAATTTGACGTGGAACTTGTTCTCTGGCTTGAGAATCTGGACGTACAAGGGGCAATTTGGAGCAAAGTCTTTCACTGCCCAGGCTCGGAGGATGGTCTGATGATCCTGAGAAAATTGGAGACGGAGGGGATTGAGATGGATGAAGTGAAAAGTAGGGAGAGAGAGAGAGAGAGAGAGAGAGAGAAAGAGAGAAAGAGAGAAAGAAGGGTAAAACGCCACTATTAACGGCATCAGATCGCAGCACCTGTCTAATAATCCTGCTAAACCACTGACTGCACAGAGGAATTGAATGGCCCTCAAGGGAATTCGCAGTAATGCCATTCTGACATATTTCTACAAAGAAGTATTTAAGACTACACAGAATAGAGGCGAGACCATGACTGAGAGAAACTCAGTCAAAGGAAACACAAGACTAAGAGTTTTACCGCCATGCTAGCAGCTCTGTGATGCTTTACTTTGGCACAATGGTGCTTTGATCTAATAAGATAATGTCAGCATGCTGACATGTTCACAGGAACACGCTGATGTTTACTATAGTCACATGCTAGTTAGCACTAAGTTTGTAGTTATTGCAAGCAGTGCTGTATAACAGCACACCTGCATACATTGTTTCTATTGTGCAATTAATGTTTTGGTGGAAGAATGTAAAACATCACCAACAATAAAAGCACAAAACTTCAGCACAATGCAGTGAACTGAATAAACTTGTTTCCAAATCTGCTTTAATGATTTTATATTTATGTTCACTCCAGAAAAGTATAAAAAGTAAAATACAAGATTTTAAATTTTTTTAATCAGTTTATCAGTTTTATGGATATTTAGCATTATGAGGAGTCATGGCGATACAGGGAAGCAGTGAGGAACGTACAGCAGCAATGCGGTCCACTTCAAACCGGTTACTGAGGATAAAGCAGGCCTCAGCATCGTCCATCCTGCAGGCAGTTAATAGAGCATGTGGCAATGGGAGCGAGAGAGAGAGAGAGAGAGAGAGAGAGAGAGAGAGAGAGAGAGAGAGAGAGAGAGAGAGAGAGAGAGAGAGAGAGAGAAGCGATGAGGAGAGAAAACATGGAAAGGAGGGTGTTGTCATGTTATTGAGGGAGAGGACAAAAGAGAAAAAAGCAGGACAATAGAAAAACAAATGAACCAATGTGTCTTTCAAGCCCACGCTATTTAGTGTGTAGATGAAAGGAGGCGAGGGAGGGAGATTTAAAAAGAAAACAAAAAAGAAAACGGCTTTTGCTCCCTTCCTTTCCCTGTAACCTACGTGTTTCGGCTGTATTATAAAACTCCAGGGGGTAAACAATAAGAAATATGACTCTGTAATTACAGCTGTTATTTAAAGGCTGTATGTGCTTTAGGTATTAATTAGGAGCTCAAGCGTCTACATGTGAGGTCTTCAAACTCAGTTCTGTTACGGGATTTCTTTTCATTGCTCGTATTATTTTGTGATAATAATGCTTCTCATAGATTTGTAGAGACAGATGGCCGATAGATAGATAGATAGATAGATAGATAGATAGATAGATAGATAGATAGATAGATAGATAGATAGATAGATAGATAGATAGATAGATAGATAGATAGATAGATAGATAGATAGATAGATAGATATGAAACTAAATACATAAACTTGTGATTGTTGTTTTTGGTCACAGTGACTCACTTGGCCCTCATCAGGTCTTGGTCTTTGAGGGCAGAACCCTGCAGGTAGATGACTCTCTGGGCCCACAGAGGGACATGTAGGACCCTCCTAACCTGGACATCCATCTCTGCTGGGCAAAGGATCACCACATAGTAGTCCTAAACACACATACACACACACACACACAATTTGTATTGTGGCTGAAGAGGGTTTAACCAACAGCAATACACGGTCACAGGCTTTCGTTTATTTTTGTTACATTGCCAATCTTAAAGGGTGTTAAGTAATATCAGCCTGCCAGAAGGTAGACGCTACAGAGGGGAAGGCAGAGACGTGGGCGCTTGAGAGTGGCATACTGCAGAGGATAGCAAAGAGAGAAGAGAGAAGTTCCTTCCCAGCGTATGCTTAGAAAGGGACTTTTTATTTGTTATTTTATAAGTTGCATTCTGAACCATTGATTGGCTTTTTCAAACGAGTTGTGATGTAATAAAATCCTGCTGCTTCAACTGAGACTTCCACCTTCAAAAGACTTTTGTGAAAACAGTCCTGTGTGAAAGCTATGCAAAACACATTTTTGAGTGGAGGGGGACTTTAACTTTAAATCATTAATTTAACCACACACAGCTGCTCCAACATGAATAAGACAGCATGTTGATCCTCTGCTTTAACCTCAGCAGTTCGGGCAACTGTAGAGGATTACAGATAAACACTAGACCCCCCCCCCCCCCCCACAACACCCTTTGTGTCCTACTGAAAACCATTTGGAGAGACCTGTAGTCGGGGGTGAGCGAAGAACTCATTGAGGAAGTCCATGAGGAGGTCGATTTTGAGACAGCTGACACACAGCACCACGTGCTTCTCCGTCTGCGCCCTGTAGCGGCTGTAGTTCCCCCCGGACTTCTGCCGCTCCATCCACAGAAAGGCCAGCTGCTCGAACTGCATTCAGGATGACATCCATCACATTCAACAGATGGAAATTGGATTATGTTAGTTGGAATACAGGGAGGAGACAGGTGGCTTAAGGAAAGAAAACAATGCCTTATAGAGAGTAGTGTTTTCATTTAATTACGGAGAGTGTTTGGGGAATTAAGAAAAGTGGAGATTTGGTTTAGGATGCAGGCTGAATGGAACATGATCGCAGACAGAAATAGAGGTCGGTAGGCAGCTAATAACTGTAAGCCTTAGTGAAAACATTTTCATGTGTGTGGAGGGCCGGCCAGGCGGGTCGATGGATGGTGTGATTTCACAGATGAAGAGCCCGAATGTTCAAGAGACGGCATTGAAAATACCCAAATATTTTATTGTGAGCACGTTGGATTAAAATGATTCATAGCACCGATTACTGTGCTGCAAACCAGAGCGCAGAAAATGTTTCAATACTGGGGAAAAAGCATTAAATGTGTATACATACAGTACATACAGTTTATATACATATATACATACATACATGTGTACATACATATACAGTATGTATGTATGTATATATATATATATATATATATATATATATATATATATATATATATATATATATATATATATATATATATATATATACATACAGTACATACAGTTTATATACATACATACATACATACATACATGTGTACATACATATACAGTATGTATGTATGTATATATATATATATATATACATACAGTACATACAGTTTATATACATACATACATACATACATACATACATACATACATACATACATACATGTGTACATACATATACAGTATGTATGTATATATACACACAGTATATATACAAATACATATATATTTAGCTTGTTAAAGCTGGAAAACACCATCAGGCCAGACGCATCCATATGACAACATTGTTTTATTCAGATAGTATTTGTGAAGAGCTAGCTCTCGATGGCAGATTATTTACAGAACTGTGATTTGTATCAAGGAAAGTCTCCAAACCGGTTAAACTGAATTGGAAACAAGAAAAATGACGTAAATGGTTGGCTTTTTTTTTATGTCATTTTCAAATCAATATCCTTTTTTAGGCTCAGAATTACACAGAATGACTTGTCAAGAGGAACATTTCTTTTGGTGTGTTGTGGACAGGTACAGGAAAACCAATAGAGGCAGAAATAAGAAAAAAAGACAGGAGTTGAATCCTGATGTGCTCTGTGGATCATGGCAGGAGTCACACACACACACACACACACACACACACACACACACACACACACACACACACACAGACACATACACACACACACACACACACAGGTGGGGTTGGGGTTGGGGCCAGTTTCTAAATGTCAAGGGGTATTTATGGATGAAAGATGGGGAGAGGGAGCGGGTGAGGATGACATGGCATCCATGTTGATGATAAACAGATTGCAATTTCTTTATGAGTCGGTTTGTGCAAGTCAAGCAAAAGTTTCTTCATGCTTATGTCTTTTGTGAATGTTTTTGTCTACCACCCAGTCACAGCTGATGGGAAAAACAAAACAGTGAGAGTGTGTTCAACAGCCATAACGCTGCGTAGGATGCAGCCCTACACCTACTGCTTATGTGACCAGATCAAAAAAAGAAAAGCTATCAAAGACGTGTAGCGTCGTCACAAAAGAAATCCAATTTGCAACAAAATATGAATGTCAGTCATTTGTGAATTGTTGTGTGTGATTTCCTGCCCTCCTCTGACTGCAGGCACAGTATACACACGCAAAGGAAAGTCATCCCATTAGCACTTTTAAATCTTTTGGGAAGGAAGGAAGGAAGACACTCTCACTGTTCTGTTCTTGGAGTAAAAATAGTGTGGCAGACCTATGTAGGATGAAGTGAGTCATCACATTATTGTGCAAGGGGGAAAATATGATAATTATTAGTCTTAACAGAGAAAGCTTTACTGTAATCATCTTACCAAAGAAAACAAAATAGCTTTTGCGGATCCCAAAGCTATCCCAAGCTACAGGACTGTCTCAGAAAATTAGAATATTGTGATAAAGTTCTTTATTTTCTGTAATGCAATTAAAAAAACAAAAATGTCATGCATTCTGGATTCATTACAAATCAACTGAAATATTGCAAGCCTTTTATTATTTTAATATTGCTGATTATGGCTTACAGCTTAACTCTTTGAGACATTTCTTTTTGTGTCTTACCCTCCTGATGGAGGGTGTCAATGATGGTCCTCTGGACAGCAGTCAGATCAGCAGTCTTCCCCATACTTGTGATTTAGTTTACTGAACCAAGCGTGTGTTTTTCAAGGCTCAGGAAACCCTTGCAGGTGTTTCGAGTTAATTAGACGATTCAAGTGATTCGTTGAACACCCTACTAGTATACTTTTTCATGATATTCTAATATTTAGAGATAGGATATTTGAGTTTTCTTAAGCTGTATGCCATAATCAGCAATATTAAAATAATAAAAGGCTTGCAATATTTCAGTTGATTTGTAATGAATCCAGAATGTATGACATTTTTGTTTTTTTAATTGCATTACAGAAAATAAAGAACTTTATCACAATATTCTAATTTTCTGAGACAGTCCTGTAAGTGCGTATGTGCTCGGTTTATCTTAGATTTGTACACTTGAATATTACAGGACAGCCTGGCAGAGCGCTGTTGGCTGCTCCAAAAGTTAAATTAAAAATAAAATATAAGGCAGGTGAGATGCGTTTTTTTCCTTTCGGGCTTCTCAACTCATCAAATCAATAAGTTTGGATCACTTTTGAAAACTCACCTCAAAAGCTTTGTGTGAAATAGTTAGCTCTTCCTCTGAATCACATCTACTGCCTGTGATTGTGTTAGAGGTCATCACTATTGTTTCTCACCTGGATGGGAAGCACGATGAGCGCCACGAAGATCATGATGACCACCAGGAGCTGCGAGGGCCAGATCTGGGGGGTGACGTCTCCAAATCCCACCGTGGAGAAGGTGACCACGCAGAAGTAGAGCGAGTCAAACAGGGTCAGGTTGTTGCCCGCTCGCTCCAGGTGTTGGATACCGCAGATGCTGATGGTGGTCGGAAGGGTTGGAAAGATGGAGAAGAGGAAGTGAATTACATCAGACTTCACATGCTGGGTGAAGTATAGGTGCCTGTGGGGGCCATTATACTTGGAGAGCTGTAGTTCACGCCTGCGTGAGTATGTGTGACTGTGGAGATGGGGGTGGATGCATGCTTCAGCGCCTTTGTGGGACACTGTATATTTGTGTATATAGGTGTGCGAGTGCAAGCCCCGCGTTTTATTGTGTCCTTTAAAGGATTGATGAGCCAACAGACAAATGTCAACCCTGAAATGGTCAGAGCTTAATTCATGATGCCTGTAGGATCTTCTGGATTAGCTCAGGCTTTCACTGCAGATATACAGCAAGCTGTCACATCCTCCACTGCACTGAAGCAATCGCCAGTTGTCATTTCAGAGCACTATCTCACTCTGACAGTTACCAATTACCTCTCTGCTCTCTGTCTTTTCATCTTTTAGCTCGAAACGCAGCATTTTTTAAATTCTCTTATATAATGTTCTTCTACATGTATCACACTATTGCTTTGCTTCTCTGCTCCTTTTCTCACCCTGCCCACAAATGTGACACCTTCCACTTCCTGTCCAACCTCCATTTAAAGGCTCTTATTTTTCTATCTTTTTTTTTCATAGCTTCCGCTCTTTCAGTTCAGTGTCAGCAGCAGCGAGGGTACCCACCACGTAAACATGAGGCAGACCAGTGTGCTGATGAGTATCACCACCTGGTTAAACATGGCTGAGTGCGTCCGCTGGATTGCCCTGTGGAGATCATTCTGCAGAGAGACAGACCCAGATATGAATATGGAAAACCACAACCGCCCAAATGCGGCTTTGTTAAAGTGGTAAATGAGGATAAAATGCAGTTGATGCAGTTTTGATAAAATAAAAAACAAGGGATGAAATATAAAAACGCACCAAATGTAGCAAAGAGGGAGACAGCTTATTAAAAAATGTGCAGCAAGCTCGGATGATATAGGACAGATGGAGGCAAGGAATGGGAAAAATGTCAATACCAAGCCCAAGGTGCAAGTTTAAATGTTTTGTAACTGATTTGCCTTCATTGCACAATAAACTGGTGAGCTTGAAATGGCACAGACAGAGCGGGGCAGTGGCAAGCCAACAAACAGAACATAACAGAGATGTTGAGATGAAAGCAATAAAAAAGAATTGGGTAGGGAGGTGCTTCACTCACTATCATGTTCTCCAGAGCGTGTTTGGCCAGCCAGCAATTGAGAAACACAGGAATGAAGAGATTTCTGAAGGAGGGTAAAATCACCTGTCAAGAAGAGAGAGCGTCAGTCTGCTTGGCTGCCTCCTCATGTTTTTTCATATGTTGCATACGGTCACAGGATTTCTCCCAAAAGGAAAGGCGTTCTGTGAGCATGTGCCTGTTGTGATATCCTCTCTGTAGTACTGTAGTCGGTGTTAAACATGGAATGTGTGTTGTGCGATGCTCGAGTGCCGCCGGTCTTTCCACTCACAGTGATCATGAAGGGAATGGCGCTGATCATCTCCAGTATGAAGGGGACACGTAATACTTGCTCCCAAACGTTGCCCTGGAAACACAAACCACACACATAAGGGGTCAGGAAACCCCATTGTCATGGCGACCTTCAGGAATTACCACATAGCAGGAAACGATTCGCGCGAGGTGGGAGGGAACAAATTTAGCGCCATAGAATTGATTGGGATGTTTAAGGGTTAAACATCTCCCTTGTGGTCTTTGAGAGAAGAAACAGCATTACTCAGTTTCCTCTAAGCTTTGCTGTTCGATTAAGATGTCAGCCATGGTTGTTTTTATGCGTCTCCCACCTGCATATGGCTGACCTAAATCGGACTAGTGTAGGTGGACAGGCACAGAGTATGTCCACAGGAATCAGTCAGCGCTAAATGTTAAGGTCTCTAGCCTCCAGAGTAATCTGCAGAGTGAGCCCTTTATAGGTTTATACTGTCAGGTACATCAAAAGCAGGGCAACCCGTTGATAGATCGCCCCCCCCCCGCTACAGCAACACATGGGCCGTCCCTAAAGTCTCTCTGATGTGTCAATAGCAGGGTGGTGCTAAGGAGGCCTCAAGGCCCGCTGAGGGTCTTTCCAAATGCAAGGAAAACACGAGTTAACACACACAGAGAAGTGCAAAGTGGACAAACGGCACCTTTAAGCATATTGTATGCATGCTCGCTCCCGCACACACATTTGTAGACATCATAGTCACAGACATCACAAAAAGGCTTCAGATTGGCTGTTGTGGGTTGTGAGTAACTCACCTTATAGCTGAGATACACGAGCAACATGGTTTCTGAAAAGCTGATGAAAGCCACAAGCACCTGCAAAAAAAAAAGAAAAAAGAGAGAGAATATTAGAGAAATTGAGAGATGCAGACAGAGAGGAGTCGGGGAGTGACCAGAGCAGAGAGAAATTAGGAGTCGCAGAGAAGGAAGAGGAGAGCGTGGGTGGAAACAGTTGGCTTGCTGATGATTGAGCTTCAGAGGGAACAGATTTAAGTGAAGCAAAAGACAGTCTGACTGTGTGTTTGTGTGTGTGTGTGTGTGTGTGATCATACTGTAAGTGCAAATGTGTTGTCAGGTTAAATGATCTGATTCTATTGAAGTCCGGAAATCAGTTGCAGTGTGATGGCGACAAACCGATAAAAATGAATGCAGAAATGATGACATGCACTTGTGTGAGACAGAAGTGTGAGATCTCTCTGACCTGCAGCACCCACAGCGGTAGAGGTCTATCCACCCAGATGATCAGTTTCCTACAGAGCGGAAGAAAGGGAAAGAATAGAGAGTAGAGGTGAGAGACGTGGCATAAAAGAATTGACAAAAATTAGACAGAGGTCATTTGAAAGGACAACATATTAAAATGACTTTCAGCCCAACACAATGACACAATGGGGACCATGAACACAACTCAGGTTACTAGTTAAAAATGTAATTATGCCGTTTACAACTGAACAGCAGTGGAGTGCACAGCTGCCAATGTGCTCATATTGTTGGAGAAAAGTAATATTCACACATCCAAATGGAAATATACAGCCTTACAGTGAGAGAAAAGGACGTTTCTTTTCTTAAAAGACACCCTGGGGCTTATCATGGCTGCTTGCCTGCCTGCGCTCTGATTTTCTCCTACGTGTCTGCTGCCTGGAGCAGGAGGCGGCCCATCCCTTTCCTGAGCTCACCCTGTCAGCCTCCTTATTCATTTGGAGCCAGAGCTTAGCCAGTGTCACCAGCCACCAATTAGATCATAGGTCCCTGAGCAGGAGACATGGCTGCAGCCTCCATGCACACTTCCTGGTTTCACTCCCTCTCTCGTAGATTACATGCTTTATCTCCACTAGATCGCTGTTGATTAGGCTGCACGGGCATTACATACATATTATGTTGACAGGTAGTCCATACAGTTTGATTGTGACAAATGAATGTAGATCTTTAATGCTCAATATCAGCATTGTGCATTGATTGCATTATACGACGTCTCCGACCAGTGGGCCGGTGTAGGGGATAGCAGTCCTCCAGGGTGCGCCATTTCATGCTCCTGGTCCGCAGGCCGAAGCCATCACTCCTAATTAGAGACTTGCATGCTTACCAGTCAAACTCATTCCAGGGACGGGATGTTGTGTTTTGTTTGGTGCAGTTTGCGCCGCTCACGCTGCAGGGGAGGATGAAACACAGAAAATGGTAATGAAAGTGACTTCCTGTCCAGCTTCTCTCACTAAAACTGGACCCTCAGCTAAGTCCAGATGTCAATTTACTTTCCTGATTGCATCTCCACCACATCTCTTCTCCCAACAACATCTGACACACATTCCTTTTAGGGGATACTCTTTCCACACCGTTATCTCATCTATTGACCTGGTGCACTTGTTCCTGCTATCAGGCCTCCACACTAAGAAGACTTTGTTTCGCCACATTAAGCCCATGTTATCTCCATTTCTCTCACCAGTCCTGTCTTCCGTCTTGCGGGTTGTCTAATAGGACTCTGACAATGTAGAGAAGGCAGCTCAGCACTTTCAGAGAAAAGTTAAACATTCGCACTCGCAGACCTGCGAAGGAAAATAAATGAATAAATAGCAGCTGAATATACAACATTTAATTTAACTTTGAATATGATTACTGTTGTTTTTAATATGCATGACTTAAAAATACAACACTGAATAAAAGCTCTGTAGGATTCTTTGCTCTATGCACCTAAGAAACTAATAAAGGTATTAAATAAAAAACAAAACAGAATAGGTCCGGGGAACAAACGGCAGCTCGTGAGCCATTTATCATCACTACCCAAAAGCTCACTAGTGCAAACAATTCATCACATCTTTTCAATAAAGCATGTGCAGCCATGGTTGACAATGGTTGGATTAATGTAGTAGAAAATATATATAGTATTACATACGTATCTTTTCTGCTGAAAGTTAATCTTATATCCCTTACACCTCAGTTTATATTACTATTCAATTGTCTTATTTAAACAGTGATTAACCCCTTAATAAAAAGGGATGAATGCTATAATTATTTGTTCATGTCAAATGACCAAATACAAACCTGTTTCTACTTCAAGTTAACTAAAGTTGACTTATGCATGCAGTAGAAAATAAATCTAAAATATAGTATAAATATAAATGAGTCCACAGAGAAATAGTAATCACGACACAGACGTATAAAAGAGTCACAAAGACTGGTGATGAAATGCAGTGCAAGAACATCACACACAGAAATGAAACGCATCATAAGAGCAAGTCCTGTAGAAAGATAACAGGCAGACAGAGAAAGTGTGACCGCAAACACAGGCAACTCACTGGATCTTTGGTTTTTGATGAAGAACAGCTTGAGGCGCTCCTTGAAAGTGTTCTCATTCACATAGAACTCTACCTGCACCCTAAGAGAGGGACGGAGAGATGGGCAGGGACAGAGATGGGAGGGGAGGGTGAAAGAGACAAAAAAAAAGTGATTGAAGAGATAAAACTACTTATTGTATGCAGTTAGCACAAAGCACACAAGAGAAGGAACAAGTAGAGGGCTGGGAGATAAAAGAGAATAGAACAAAAGATGAGGAAAATAAAGTGTACAATTGAGCAAATTGGAGGGAGAAAGGGGTGTTAATGATTATTTGAACACTGAAAAGTATGGAAATAAGACACTGTGGCTGGCTCCATTAAAGTCTAATGGGTTTCGGAGGAAATGGTGTTCCTGCTTGTATGCCCAGACAGCTGCAGTCAGTCTCGTTATCTCCACTGATTAAATATAGAGCAACAAATTACTTCCCTCTGATGTTTCGGCTGAACATGGGAGGCCATAATTACTGCTCTTTCTCCCTTTTCCATTCTGGCACCCTCCTGTTAGAGGGACACACACATCCACTGTACGCACACAGGCCTAAAATACACATCTGTAACGGGGTCATTATTTGACCATTCACAAGCCCATCGGACATGGAGGCCCATGGAGAGGCATGATTAAAATGACAAAGAGACACTCTTCAGACAGCTCTTACATGTGTACAGGCACATAAGCAGACAGACCGACGGTGACTGTATTTCCTGTCGGACCACCTCAGGGGAGAATTCTCAGTAGCTCTCCTTTCATCCTATGGAGGGAAGAGTGGATGACTCAGGTCGAGGATGAAAAACGCCACGCTCGGCTCGCTGGTGGTCTCCTCACAACACACAGACAGATGAAAGAGAGGCAGAACAACTGCAATCTATTCTGTCTGCTGGAAGAGGAAGAGACGAGGAGGGAGGGAAGGGGAAGGGGAAGGGGAAGGGGGGGTCTTCCCAGGGTTCCAGAGTGATGCTATACCAGCATCCCACATGGTCAGAGACAAACACACCAAAGCCACCGCCACACTTTCCCAGCTACATTAAAGGGGTATAATTTTCCTCTTTGTTGCTATGGCAACACAGGATTCGTTGTCTTTTCCCCTCCCTCTCACATGAGCAGATGTGAGCAAACACACACTTGTGAAGTGTGTTCAGCCGTCTGAGCCGATACCCCGCTCCAACTTGTTGACGGCTCCCTTCGCTCTGAGCAGCCTGCTGACAATAAGGCTTTTGCATATACACGCGATTCAAAACAAAATAATATGCAGATACGCACAGTGGGGGGGGGGGGGGGGGGGGGGGGCGGGTCAGTTACACCTCTGGGCTGTAGAGATGGGACACCCTGGAGTATTTGCAGTAATAGACAGTGGCGAAGAGGTAAAGTAAGGAAAGAGTTTGTTTTGTGTGTGTGTGTGTGTGTGTGTGTGTGTGTGTGTGTGTGTGTGTGTGAGTTGTACTGAGCTAATCAACCATATATGAGTTCTTTCATGCACAGGACACTCAAACAATCAATAGGTAGCACAGACCCATTATACTATATAAAGTAAGTAATAATACTCATCCACATAAGAACAGTTACATGCTCCGGCATTATGTCATTTCTTGCTAAATTAGTGTAACTGTGCAAATCAGAGACTATTTTTATAGGTCATAATCAAAATTTGGGGGATTACAAATGGTTTGCATGATGTTCTGAGACTAAAAACAGCAAGTAAACAGTTTTTCCATGCTGCATAATATATTCTCCTGTGGAAAACCCCCCCGCTAAAGCTTCAAAGCAGGCAGAAGTGATCAGGATATTGGTTTCTCCTTAGATGAGAAAACACACGCTTGAAAATTTACAAGACACCGCCAAGACACCCTTCTTCACATTTAATTAGAATTAGAAGTATCACATATAGTGTTATTCCAATGATGATGTAATCAAGATGATTGAATTACTTTTCACAATGTGCGGAGGGTAAACAGTCATCTGGGACACGTTAACATTTCTAAAGTAGCCTAACCGACCATCGATAAAGTACTAACCCTAGCACAATGATGGACGTGTTGCAGGTCTTCTTAAGAGCTCCACTGTGTCAAGTTTTGAGTTATCATCTTCATAACAAACCAACATGTTCAAATATTTTATGTTTGCTTTCCTTTAAGCTAAATGTCTTCTTTTAAAACCGAATCCATCAGGCAGCTCCTCGTCTCGCCATGACAGTGTTAGTCTAGTATTTGCCAAACCTCCTGTTTCCTATTGCCAGTTTGTTATTTCCTTAAGGCACTTATTGATATGCCATAATTTAAAATTAAAACATTCAAACAGATGCAGAGATATCTGAAATTAGCAGTCAAATACAATAAATACAACTAAAATATAAACATTAGAGATTGTATGGATCCAGTTTAGAGGTGAAATACTTTCCCCTATTTCTTTGGAGCAGGTGGCTCAGAATTAAACACTAAACCTTTATGGTGACATAAGTTTCATTCATTTCTTCATTCATCAAAGTCCTCAAAGCCTCTTCACTGTGTGAGAGGAAGCTGTGATAACTTCCTACAAGAAGGGGATAATTTCAGAGGTCATTTTGCCCTTGATGTGTTTCTCTAAGTGAAGGCTTTTCCACTTGAGTGTACAACAGAGGATAAAGTGGAAATATAGCCCAATAAAAGACTTGAGCTGTGGGATGGATGGAGAGTCGGGATCTTTAATCTAAGGGAAGGTGTGGGGGGGGGGAGAAAAATACAATAAAAACTCATAAAGAGAATTATTTCAAAACATAAGACACACAAGCGCATCACAATGGCACCTCTGGGCAATAGTCCACATATCAGCACCCCAAGGCCCTCCAAAAAAGCACGGAGGAAATAAATGATTAGATAACTGTTGCTTTGGGAAACTGTTGCATAGAAAGAAAACACATGTCGCCGGATTAATGTAGAACTATTTTAATGTGTCGTGTAGAATTCCCCATGAGAGAATAACCCCCAAAGACGTCCTCCTCTCTTGCTCTCCGCTCTTGCTCTTCATTTAAGATATAGGTTTATTAAATATTTATTTTTTAGTCAGGACTCCAAGATTATCTCATGGGCTTTAATAAAGCAAGTACAGCAGCTTTAACAGCTGGAAACACGAGAACATGAAGCCTGGGGAGAGAATTTGCATTTGAAGTTGAAGTGTAAAAGAGAGAGAGAGAGAGAGAGAGAGAGAGAGAGAGAGAGAGAGAGAGAGAGAGAGAGAGAGAGAGAGAGACGCAGACAGATGGACAGAGAGACAGAGGGGGACATGCGGAGGAGGATCTCTGAGAGAGGGTGAACCTTGTCCTGCTGCTGTTTCCACCCATGCCTGTGCTCCGTAATGAAACAGCTCTGTCCCTCTAATGACACAGTGGAAGAGACTAAAGAAACCCAAATCTATGCGCACAGCATTGGCTGATCACAACCTCCACACAAAACCTCACAGTAAGAGGAAATGAATTCTCTTTAATTAATTTGGAGATTTGGAATAGAAATTCATATTTGGAGAAAGCCTTTGAAAAAAAAAAAAAAGGAATAAATATTAAAACATGCTGTGTGGAAAGAGAAGAGATGAATCCGAATGGACACATAAAGACAAAGATCTATCATAAATATGGATACAAATTCAGGTAGAGGCTGCCTGTCAGCTCTATCACTGCTGCGATACGGAAACAAAACAAAGATCTGTCCTGGCATTTATTCAAATATTTATAAGATGTACAGACTAGAAAAGGTAAGAGCTAAGATGAATACTAATATTTTTATCGTATTAAAAGCACCAGTGGAAATGTTATTTTTTAAAGAAGCTGTTCCTGTTTATTGGAAGACACATGGAGAAATGCTGATGGCCATAAACCAGTTTGAAGTTTATTACTCAGCTTACTGTATTGCCTGAGATGAAGGGGTGAACGGGGGACCCTTTAAGAAAAGGACACGCAATAATAATAATAATAATAATATACATAAATGAGGGCAGGAGAAATTCAATAGGATGACAAGAGGCAACTAAATTGAACATCACATCGCTCTAACAGGTTCAAGAGAGGCAAGGTGCACTTCATCCAACCAGTGATCGACAGAACATTGTCCCTGACCCAGATGCACAACCATCACACTGTGCTAATGGCAGGTGGAGATGAATAAAGAAGTAAAAAGGGAAATTTTTCTCTTAGCGCTGACAATGAATACGTTCATGCTGACTGAAGCGTCAGATGAAAATCATTTCTTTAATAACACTCATCGCTGCCACAAATACAATTTGAAAACTCCAATTGAACAAGAAATTACTTTCATAAAAAGCGTAATGATGAGTGAGACCTTTAAAGAGTCTCTTTCTCTCCTTGTCTTTTTATATAACTGAAAAGGGAGAAAATCAACCGGTCGATTTATCCAACAATCTCTCTCTCTCTCTCTACTAGCCGGGGAAATGCATACGACAGCCATCATTAACAATAAATGTGTGTGCGTCCCACATTGCATTGACAGTAAATAAGCGTGCACGGCAGCCTTCACGTCTGGGCTCCCATAGATTCAAACTCTCCATACATCATCAGTGGAAGTCTCTGATTTAAACCAGCCTTGCCTCATCCTTTCCTGATATGACTATTCACTATTTATTAGTTACTATTTACTACTTTGTTGTGCCGAAGGACGAACAGAACACGACAGAGGCTTCAGTGTTTAATTCACAAAAAAGCAATACCTGGGTCCATGATTTGTTCAAACGCCACAATCATCCCTCTAACGTGAAACTAAATATGGGTTAAAGTGATGCACAAGCTCTATTAAAAGCCATCCAATGACATTCTATCCCTTCGGATTACATTAGCCTTGGGTGTGCGCAGACATTTAACATTTGATCAAATCAACATGGGATATCAATCCGTTTCAAATCTCCGCTTTGTCAATGACTTGTGCGACACAAAAGGAGCGAAACATGAGATGAATCCTCTTTATTGCCTATCTCTGTTGTATCTCTGGGGCTGCTTGGGTTTGAAAGTCCTGTGGTGTGTTAAGCTAACACAGTTTGGGAATAGAGAAGCTGCGATCAGTGGACGACTATGCTTGTGATCCCCCACAACAGCGTGGCACAGCAACTCCCTGCCCCCACTCTGATGCCACGGGGTCTTCAAGCTACATCCAACACCGCTACAGCCCAGAAGTGCTCGGACTCACGCTTGTTGGCCCCATGGCTGTGTTAGTGTCCACAGCAGGAAAGCTCTTGTGTTGACAGTGCTCATCTAACCGAAAGGCTGGTTAGGGAGTTCAATATCTAGCTAATTAAAGCCCAGTGGTGGCAGAAAAAGCTCTAAAAATAAAAGAACCATGTGTCTGAGCACCAGGGACACACCCTGCACTGCTTTCTCTACATCCTTGGTCTATTGCTAATCAATGATAATGATGATTTAACATATACCGTATATACAGTATTAATTATCCACACGTAGCCTCAGGGTGCAAGGGGTTGCTGAAGGAACAAAGAATACAAACTTAATAAAGTCTGATTGTACGACCGCACTGAAGTGTATCTCATTCTGCCTTCAGGTAATGCCTCGTCACAAAGAGAGCGGCGGCTCATGTTCGCCAGGCAACATGTGCACAATATTCTGTGCAGCAAAATTAGACTGTATACGAGCCCTCCATCCTCTAACCGTGCCCTCTCATTTGTTCTCACGGCGGACCCATCTTTAATGTTCAGGCCTACAGGCAACCTTTCCTCTTGGTCAGTACTAATTAGCATGATGTTTTCAGACGCTTCTTTTTAATTAATAGGAAGGGACATTCGCCAGGTCTGATGCAGGTTTTATTAGCCTATCCTACTCAAGTTCCCCCAGCTCCCAATCGACTACGCTGATTTCCATTAGCAACTGGTTGTTTTTCCAGTTAACTTCACTGATGTTTACCAGCAGAATCATGCGTTATGAGGTCTGCATGCTCCCACATCACACCTTCTGTCACCCAGCCTCACATCTGATAAAATCACCTTTTCTCAGAGTGATTCTTTTCATCATACATTTTGTATCGCTAATAACTTCCTTTTATGCCAGCTCTGGCTCTGCTCACTAAAGGACTCCGGCGTCCACATTATGGAGAAGTGAAAGCAAGCTAAAACGGGTTGAATATTGACAATATTGATGGATCATGTTTTACATTGGTTTTACTAGATTAAGGCTTGACTGAAAGAATTACGAAGGAGGCAAAAGGGAGTAGGAGCTCAGGGATAAAGGATGGATGAGAGCTTGAGACAGAGATGGAGCGAAAGAAGATGTGGAGGCGACAGCCAATAAGAGATTGTTTTAAGGACAAAAGGCTGTCATTTGTATGATAATCCTGCACTCTGAGGAAAACTCCCACTGAGGCTGTCTATTGTAAAGACTCTGCTGTATTTCATTTCACTTGTAACAAATAAGGTATGCGAGCTGTGCTGAGTGTCACATGTGTGTTTATAGAATGCTAGTTTACTTTACAGCTTTAACCAGGCTGTGATACGCTTTACACAAAGTCAAATGCTGATAATCAACAAGCATACATTTCAGGGCTTAGTTTAATGTTCATTTTAAGCAAACTCCTCATCATCGTTTAGTCATCTGGCATTTCCTCAAACCAGAAGCCTCTGACTTACTGCCAGAACATATCAATGGTGTTGGTGTAAACAGAACAGTAAAGCTAAAATGTTCCCACTTCAGGGAAATTGATACATTTCTGTAACAGCAGGATACACATTACCAATCAAGTATCAGGCACAACCTCGAGGTTATGGGTTATGGGAACTCCAGAGATAAAGTCAATTTCTGTTTGTTCCAATTTGACTCAAATTAGATACAAAGCCAAAGCTGGCTTGTGAAGGACAAAGCCTAACATGTTTTGGCCATTTCCTGTTTCAAGCCGTTAAAATTAAAGTAAAACATATTTATTAATATACACTTGAAGGCCCACACACACACACACACACACACACACACACACACACACACACACACACACACACACACACACACACACACACACACACACACCAGGACACAGGTTCACAAAACAAAAAGAATCTAAACACTGGCAGAGGTAGAAAAAGGATGCGTTCAGGGGCCACATGCCCATGAACGTCAAGTGACAAGTACATTCTGAAAATGTTCAAATTTAATGAACTATCTTTTTACAAAACATTATGTAAGAAAAACCTAAAGTTTCTTAAGAAAAACAAGTGCAATTTCAACAATATTATGCCTCAGTTGATCATTTACACGTGTGCATTACAACGTACAGATCACAGTGTATCTACACAGGCACAAAACATTTTGTGGAAAAATTTGAAATAGCACTTTTATTGAATAATTGCAGTTAATGTCTTTTCTGTCATTTTTACACTTTGCAAAGTCATCCCGTGGGCCGGATTGGACCCTCTGGCGGGCCGGTGTTGGCCCGCGGGCCGTATGTTTAACACCCCTGCACTACAGATACCAGTAATAATACAATAAGGAGATAGGAGATCCCTGTGTGTAAAATAAATTATTAAAATCAATTCCCATCTTTAAAAAATTGCACTGGAAATTGAGAGGCTTTCAGTGGCTGCAGTAAAATGTATTCCACGAAAGGGGAAAATGGTATGGTCTTGGAGGCATCTTAGTTCAATCAGAACTAAGATGTAGAAGAGGACAGGGAGCAGGTGATGTCGGGTGGTGTCGGGTTGAGGTGGTGAGAGGCTGAGAGGAGAGGGCATCAGGGAGAAGGCCCACAGAGGATGACAGAAGAGGGATTATAAGGCTCAGTAATGTAAGTTTTCCCAGAGGAGAGTGCCACCATTGTGGAGATAAATTATGCGTACACATGTTGACATTTTGATGTGTGAGAGTGTCTGTGCTGGGGCGCGTTGATACTGTACGGAGCTATCTGTGCACCTGCGCCCGTTGGGACCGCCTGGTTCTTTGATGATGTTAGTTAAAGCTACTCCTGGATTAATGGACCACGGCACACAAACTGTTGGATTCAGCCGTAATTAAGCTTTCTGTCACTGTCAGAGATACAAAGGACTAAATGTGTCTGGATTTGAAAAAGGGAGAATGTGTGCACTGGACATTAGAGCTTTGAAATATGACAGAAGAAATGTAACATACACAGCCTACACAAGTTTAATCTAAACCTCAGCCCCTTGTGGAGCGCTTAAAGTGATCAACAGACTCAAAACACTCATCCACATCACAAGTGTTTAGAGGGTATAACAGCACCTCTGTGCCACCAACACACACACACACACACAGTCTTCTAAAACTGTCTCAACAGACTCCAAACCAACCAAATCAATCATGGCCCCACTGTCACTATACACCCATTTTGTTACTGAAATGATCCATGTTGTTGGCAACTGTTTTCATTTTGTCTTGCTTGATGAATAGCCTGGACAATAAGAAGTCCTTTTGTGTCTCATGGACTTCCAAGAAACAAGCAGTAAGCCCCCCCCCCCCCCACTAAACCTCTGTAATCAGGTGAGGTCACACTGCACTCTGGTTCGGAAACATTAGTCCTTGGGCAATAGCTGACAAATTACAGAAGGCCAAAAGAGCAATACCAGAGTTAGCAGGCTTCAGCTGAGCAAAATCAGGGATACAGATATACAGTATAATCATATGATTTATCACCCAAAGGGACAATGATCGATAGTTTCAATAATATGATACTCATTATTGACAGGCCTGTATGGTAACATGCAACAGTGTCTCTGTGGTGAAGCCTGACAATGCCTTCACCAGGATTGATCACTTAATAGCAAGTTTTCCCAATTATCTGATCCGAAAAACCCACTCAAGTCCACAAGCAAGTATTTTGGTCCTCATTTCCACCTAGCAACAAGATACACCAAGCATGAAATTGAGGTTAAGGTTTTCTATTAGACAGCATAATAAAATAGCTAAATTAAGCTATGCATTTCATACAACATATCCAATCGTCTGCCCTACAAATGGAGAAGCAAAGGTTAATTGCCAGAGATGGAGAGAGCAGCCTGTCCAGGTGGCAGATGGATCACTGCAAATCTCAGGAATTATGGCACGAAGAGAACTACATATGGATAGAATAAATATGGTAACATACTGTAGGTCTCAAAGGATCTCATGCAAGTGGCGCATCTTACATGTGTATATTTGAAACATAAAACACGTTTCAAATATACACATTGCGTGACATGAAAATAAATGAAATAAATATTAAGAATTAGTCTTATCATTCTCTTTTGAGTATCTTGTTCTTATGGTGGAATTAGTGTAATGCTTTTGGTGGGATCAAATTGAATTAGCAGCATTAGCAACAGTCGCCTCCGCGCACACAGGGGAACGAGTAAACCTGTTGCAGCAACAGAGCTGCACAGCTGGCAGTAAAATACTCCAACACATTCATAAAGCTGCATCAACGAGATCACAGGGAGAATATGCAGACGCAAAACAAATGAGTACTTTATAGACAAGGCGATACGATGTTCTCATGGCGCACAGATGCGCAAGGGATTCAGTGCGCCGTGCGTAAACGATGCTAGTCCTTACCTGTCGTCGGTCTGCCAGTCCCCGAGCAACAGGTCTCGGAACCGGTACCGAGGGGGCAGCGGTAGCACTTCCTTCTCCAGTTCGACCATGGTCTTCCTCCACAGAGCCCAGAGATAGACAGATATCACCGCAAACCGCACCTCCAAACCGAGGAGGTGCACCCCTCAAAACCAACTCCGTACCTCTTCCTTCTGCTATTTAAAACGTAGATTAATAACGAACACATTGATACACCTCATGGCATCGTCTTCGATCTCCCTCTTAAACAGAAACAAAACAACAACTTCTTCCTTGTTTGGCACCAGTCAGAACGCAGCTCTACTTTTCTTCTCACCGAGGCAACAGGTCGATGATGTTCATCCGTCGGTGCGTAGAGGGGGAGGCTGCACTTTTACTGTGACAGCTGGAAAGCAACTGTTTGTCTCTCAACACCAGCAGCATCCTCCCTGCCTGAGCTCCGCATGGACGCATTGACAGAACATGTGTAACCAGCCGTTGGGGAGCACTGCTCTGTTGCGACGACTTTTCATTTCAGGAATAATACATTAAAAGCAACAATTGCACAAACCTTACTCACAAAAGGAAAATCTATAACACTGTACAATAAACATTATGAACATAATACTCCCCTCTGTAATCCTGAATGATAATGAAACTCATAGGCTACACGTGATCCCCCAAAATATCTACCCACATCTGTGGAAACCTGCGTGCATCTCAGTCGTGAATCTTAACGACGCTTACGTATAGGCTATATTTATCATTTCTAAATGGAGAGCTATATACTTTTTCTTATATTATATAACATATTATGGGGTTATATATGTTTTTCGAGACAGTTGAAGAAGGTACATGTGACATGTTTTAAATTGTCTTGTTGAAATATAAATGAGGACACATCCAATTTATTTAGTGCAAGCTTGCCAACTGAGCGCTGTTGCTCACTCAATAAGCATCCATATGCTAAATATAATCAAATACAGTCAAGGCAGAAGATTGTCTACTGAGAGCATTGCTTCTCATGAAAAAAAGAACCATAATCCTGCAATAAAATCAATCTGAATGTGGGCTATTATAATATAAAATGACAAAGTCACTATTACCATAGCACAATTCCACTATGAACGTTTCAGTTACCTCTTATTCTAACTCATTAATACACACTTGTGTTTAAGGAGAAGCACTTGTAAACTCTTAATATGCACTAAACACATCATTTATTTTGCAGTACCACATGGTCTTAGATGTTAGTTTGCCTGCCAGTCATTACTTGTCACATGCTTAATCTTGTACAGCCTGTAGTCACAACAGAAGCCATAATGAAATTCAAACGTGGTGCTTAGGAGGACTGTTGACTCAAAGCCACAGACAACAGGTGTTATTCAAATCAACTGCCAATGATTAATATTAATCACCCACAACAGATCCTTGATAAAGCAGCACCTCGGTAAGCTCCAAACAAAACCTCCACTCAGAGGTCATACAGGATTACTGCCCATTGAATGGACAAGAACATGAAGACGAACAATGGATAAGAATAATGTTATACTATTTTAATAAGATGCTGCCTTAGTTTGGGATTCATTTTTTATATGTATGCTTTTGTGCACTCCTATATTTGAGCTCATATGCCTACTGTAATTGCATGTTATTTGTACTTACAGCTGAACTGCTTTTAACTCTATTAGGAAACATAGCATATCCTTTGGTTTTACAGTCCCTTTGCTCTGGTTCTCTCTATTTGGCCCTCTGGTGGTCATCATGACACAAGCACACGATCTGTACTGAGCTCGACTCATTTATCTGTTCAAACAGTCATCTGACAACTACTAGTCTGTTAGGATGAAGGTTAAAACAGCCGAGTAAATATACATTTATTAATCTTGTGCATTTGGGAGAAAAAAAAAATCAAATACCAGGTTGACACAGGAGGGCAAAACATTTCATTTCAAGTGGGTGGGCCTAGCTCTGTAGCCATGGTAACAACAAAAAGTGTCGGAGCATATCAGAGGAGATAGTTCATGTGTTTCAAACCTCATTTAAACCCC
The DNA here is from genome assembly GCF_900634415.1 of Cottoperca gobio. Classification (NCBI taxonomy): domain Eukaryota; kingdom Metazoa; phylum Chordata; class Actinopteri; order Perciformes; family Bovichtidae; genus Cottoperca; species Cottoperca gobio. The sequence goes on along the minus strand of NC_041362.1, from coordinate 7,500,962 downwards.
ATTCAGTCTCACATTATGAGGACAATTTGCAGAGGCTGAGTAAAGCAGAAGACAACCAGGCTTTACCCCTTCAGATCAAAAGCCATTTTCCTCGTCGGCAACCAAACTGGCAATTCATACACAAATATAAACAAAGAGTAGAAAAACAATCATCCATAAAAATACAAATAAAGTCATTTAAAAAGATATAAAATCTTTCGGTCACAGTTTGACGTCCCCATTTTAGAGCAGGACGTTTGGCTTCCAAGTTCTATTCCAATGTAACGTTGACGGAGGCGAGGGCGTCCACAGCCCAGCCGGGGTACTGGTCACGAGAGGGAAACATTCGCTTCATGAACGTCTGTATGAACTCAGGGAAGCGGCCTTCCACAATGCTTCGTCTCACAGAGAGCATCAGGGTGAGCTGCGAAGAGAAATGAATAGAAGGAAAATATTGTGATTATTGATCTCCAGTGGGAAATGTGCTACAGGAGCCGCATCATCAGAGTAAACAGAGACATGCTACTGCTCACCATGGCAACATTTTAGGGTAACGTGTGAATGTTTCACAGCAATTAAATACTTGTCGCGACATTTTACGGTAGAGTGACGGTCCAACGATCCAACCAACATGGACGTGCCATTTAAAAAAAAAAAGACAGCTTGAGTGGGAAAACGTGAAAAAACTTTTAAGAAATCAAGAAATGAACATGTTGCATAATCAGACATTATCCGATATGATTTCTTAACATGAACATTATTATTTTTGGACATTTCTGTCACAAAAGGAGACTCCTCGTGGTTTTGATAATGCCAGAGTAGCAAAGCAAGTTTGTGCCACTTTGAGTTGCAGAGAGTACTGAGGGATTAAATGACCGTGACCAAGGCGAGGACATCATCTGAATCATGTCACGTACATTTGTAAAGTTCAACATCTGTTGTCAGATTTCTGTCAGAGCAATTAAGACTTTGAAACACTTATGTAAACTTGTATCTCAGGCTGATATCTCTCAGGGGCAGGATTACAGATACAGGAAACAAATTGACTGATAAAACACTCTTGATACATGTCAGGATTATTGAAGCCATTTATTTATATATATATATTTTTTTATATACAAATAAAAACAATATACTTTTATTTTTTTGAAATCAGCTCTTTAAAGCAAATAAGGAAATCAGTCAAAAATTATTACTGTGGTAACTTTAGGTCATTGGATTTAAAATGTAAATATAGATATATAGAACAATATAAAAATGTCTTGTATAGTCATTTTTAGATTTTATTTAATTTAACTTCAGTTTTTCAGTAGTCAAATGAATTGATAGTGTGCCTTAAAAAAATATTATTAATCATGTCACATGACATTTTTCTCAAATGTTTTCCTGTTACACATTTGTATTTGACACTTTTCAGTAACACTTTGAGATTAAATCATTTTTTACTAAAAAGAAGATTCTACTGAAATATTTCCGTTACTACAGCAATGATGGTTGAAGTGGTAAAATGTTTTTGTTGATGTTTAATCTGGAGTTGTGATGTTATGATAACTGTAAAGAGACATTTCCAATACTGACCTGGTAGGCAATGTTGTGGATGGTGACGTGATGTGTGGCTGCAGTGTCACTCTTAAACAGAGCATGGAGGTAAGCCCGACTATGTCTGAAACAGAAACCAGGCATATTATTTACATTTTTCCAGGAATGTAGTTATATATATATATATATATATATATATATATATATATATATATGCAGCACAACATGTCTAAACACCAGGCACCATCCACTTGCATCAAAAATGGGCTGAAGATTGTGAGCCACATGAGATCAAAGTGACCATTTAAGGTAGCTGTAAGTCTGGGTGTTCTACTGCAGAGAAATGACATCATAAAAATACAGGAAACATTCATTACAAACAAATACACAGATTGAGGTTGTCGTCCATCGCCAACACATCCCTCCTTTATACCAAAAAGAAGTAATTGAGTGCTAGGCGAACAAATCAAACCAAGGCACTTCAGTGCTTTTATAAACTTAATTATCTGTCCTGATGAAGAAAAATGTTTAGTTTTTTCTTGACTTTACCTCTTGCAAGGTGGGACACTGGCAGTCTGGGTCTATGGGCTGGAAGTCTTTGGCATACTGGTTATGTTTTATCTGGAGGGATCCCCAAGGCACCAAGGCAGAGCCAAACCTCTGAGGAAACAGAGACACAGTTTAAAATTCATTTTTGATAAGAAGTAAAATGACAATTTAAAAGTGATAATCAGTGTGTGTGTGTGTGTGTGTGTGTGTGTGTGTGTGTGTGTGTGTGTGTGTGTGTGTGTGTGTGTGTGTGTGTGTGAGGTAGAGAGAGCTTACTGCAGTGCGGGTGGGGAACACGCAGTCAAACATATCACATCCCAGAGCTACACACACCACCAAGTCCACAGGATACCTGCAGCACATCAACAAATAGTCGGTATTTTATCGAAATCGTAATATGTACTAGTGCAATATCCAAATCGGTGGAGACGCTATATTTGAAAAGATCCCACCATGATCATTTTAATACACTTTTCAATGAAAATAAGAATAATGATGCAAACATAAACATTCCCTCCATTGTCGTGAATCATATCACAATATCAGTCAAAAGAATCGCAATTACATATTTTTTCCAAAGCTCTACCATAAACACAACAGTTCTCATGAGATATTTGAACAAACTTACCCCACACCCATGAGGTATCGAGGCTTTTCTCGTGGCAGGTGGTCAGTGCTCAGGGTGACCATCCGCCAGAAATCATTCTTCTCTTCTCCTCCACTCAGGCCTCCGATGGCAAAACCAGGAACGTCGCGTTGAGTCATTTCTGCAGAAAGGGGAGAAGACATCCAACGCACAAGTTTGAAACCTCATCATCAGTTTTAAACTGTTGAGAATTTGCTAATTTGCAACTAGACCTGACATTCAAGTATGAATGTGCTCTTCACTTAAGGTGACTGGGTTGTTGCAGTCAGTGCCCCTCTTGCAGAATTAGTAACATCTCTTAAAAACTTTTCATTGATGCACTCACATCATATTACTTCTGTGTATTATATTTTCATTTAAAATTTGTATTTTGGTTATTGTCCGATTTCATTTCATTGCAGTCCTACATTTTTCTTTCCTTCTGATTTAACCATGTAAAGCACTTACTTGTAACTCTGCTTTGAAATTTGTTGTTAAAAAATAATGTTTACTATATTACTATTATATTTCAAAATTCCAAAATCATATCTTTGCACAAAATGATGCTTTTTATATTTGATTTATATTAAAGATCTTGATTCCTCTTCACCTCCTGATACTTTGCCTGCCACCTGTTTGTTTCACATGCACTTCCTCATCGGATCGGTATGTAAAAGCTTATTTACATTCATGGATACAAGAAATGGAGATAAACATGACATGTTAACTTTCCAATTAATATGGCCTCTTTCCAAATTATTTTAAATAATTGAATTTTCCAGGCATTTAAACATGTTCACAGTCTCCATCCAAATATGATCCAATCCTCCAGCATGCTTACCAATACCAGGTATACAGGGACAGAGGTAGTAGAGAAAGGATCACCACAGTGCATGATTTTTTTACCATCTAGACAGGCCTTGCGCAGCTCTACATTCAGCCCTCCCTGGATGATTGCAAAAAGGTTTTGTTTGTCTGGATTTTTATTGGCTGCTATGCAACGGTCCAGCCAGCGGATGGATCTGTGCATTGCCTCTTCGACTCGCGGCCCTTTCAGGGTACTGCTGATCACATCGTCCAGCTGCATCATGATGTCTGACCCTGGAGGAACACGGAAAAACATGGAGGCCATATTTTAGCCAATGGGAAACTGAGGGGAAGGTCCAAGTCTTTGTTGTTTAGTACAAATTGAAATCATTTTAGCACACCCAGACTGTTCTGTATGTCGATGGATTTCTCAGGACTAAGGAGGATCTCTTTGCCATCATAGGGGGACTTGAACTTCACCCCTTCCTCTGTGACCTCTGAGAGCTTAACAAGAGACACCATCTGAAAGCCCCCGCTGTCCTGTAAGCAGAGGAAAGTGAAACACACGTTTTCAACAGAGCTCATCACGTACTTTTGTGAATGTGTAGGCTATTCATCATCTATGACTTATTGATTCATTCAGGAAAGCTATACTCACAGTTAAAAGATTTCGCTTCCAGTTCATGAACCCATGTAAACCATTTGCTTTCTCAATCAAATCAGGCCCCTGCAGGCAGCAGCAAGTACAAATGGAAAAAGAAAAGTTGTCATGAATTAATACAGCCACGAATAAAGTCTAATGAATCATGCGTAAAACGGAACAGCTATTATTGCAGTGTTTGCCTACCGGTCTCATGCCCAGGTGATATGTGTTTCCTAGACAAATCTGACAGCCAAGACCCTCCAACTGATCCACAGTGATTCCCTTCATAGTGCCCTGAGTACCGACAGGCATGAACACCGGGGTGCTCACAGCAGAGTGAGGCAGAATTAGATCACAGGCTCTTGCCTTTGTCACTGGGCATTCAGCGACGATTCGTAGAGTGAGTGGAGAAGCTGCAGACAGAGCTTTCTTCAGTGACATGATGTTTTCTGAAGTATTTACATCAGCTTCACAGCTCTCTGGTAGCAGCCATGTTGAACATGTGACGTGAAGCGGCTGCAAATTGGAAAACGTGTTGACCAATCAGAAATGAGCAGTTTGTTTAGAGCGAAGAACACGCCTTTTCAATATCCAATCAGAATGTTAGTTTAATGGAGTGGCAGCGAAATTAACCAATCGACTATCTGGTTTCACAGACAAGAGGCGGGTCTCTACTCACCGGTTTCGGTCGGATGTCATCTCCTCTCTTTCCGGATGGTGTGTGTTTGTGTAGAGGAAGTTTTGTTTTGCGAGTTTTCCGTCCTTTTCGACTGACTGGGTATTTAGTTAATGCGCTTAAAAGAACACGAAATAATATTAGTGTGAATAGCATTACCGGTAACTGCACAAGTGTTGAAGGACAGAATAAAAGCCGGAGCTGTTTAAAGCGGCGGAACTCTACACTTCAGAGTAACCCGAGAGTGCCTTCCTGCTAAGCTAACGTTACCGAGCTAGTTAGCGCGGCTATCTTTTGGCTCTGGTTTGTGTTGTGTTGAAGGGGCTCTCCGAGCTAACGAAGCCATGGGGAACCGGGGCATGGAAGACCTGATTCCCCTGATCAACAAGCTTCAAGACGCTTTCAGCTCCATTGGCCAGAGTTGCAATTTAGACCTTCCTCAGATTGCTGTGGTCGGTGGACAGAGCGCTGGAAAAAGCTCAGTCTTGGAAAATTTTGTTGGCAGGTAAGTGTTTGTGTCTAAATAAATTAAAATGTTCAATCATCTCATAGTCTACATAGTTGTATGCGAGGTCTAACGTTCTCAAACTGCTTTTTATAAGTGTCCACCAGGTACCTTTCGTTTATGAAATGCCATTTGACATAAAGCTAAGCTAACGTTAGCTATTCCAGCAGGACGTAACGTCAATATAAAGTTACGCACTTGTCGTAAAACTGCCTTGAAAGTGTCAAAGTGGCTGCAGGTTGAACAACTTCACATATATAACACGTTTACGTGGCAAAGCAGTGGACTTGTGGGAAACTTATTTGGTGAAGTTAGGCTTTCCAATGTTCAAACTGTGATGGGTATTAAAAGTTAGATAGCACTTGCTCTTTGCTTCAGTGGGCTCTCAGGTTGTTCCTCTGATCACTGCCAATACTTTGTCACTATCTATGCCCTCTAAAACTGTAAAAGTCTTTTGCACTTTTCAGTAAATCACAGTGCAGATAGTCTTGTTTTGCCAGTCCTCTATTTGGCTAAACTTTTCCCTGTGGTTCTATTTCTGATTCCATGCCACACCCAGAAAGTCCTACAGCATTTGCATTTACCAGTCATTGTTATTTGGTCTGTAGCTCACAGCTGTTGATGGTAGTTTTGTTGGCGCACATAACCGTTTGTTGTTAAGTATTTTAATTCTCTCTGATGTGGGAGTACACGCATGTTATTGGGAAGGTCAGCAAAGTGAAGCAGTGGAGGCAAAGCAAGCCACCTCCTGTCCTTAGGGAGCTGAATTTGTATGTTATGTAATGCAGGACTTTTGACCTCCATGCACACCGTCTATGGAACAACACTACCACACATCTGTAGCAGACACAACTTCCCTAACATCTTCCTCTTTTGTTACTGTTTTTGACCAAATTTTAGAAATGAAGAGAATATGCCTGATGTGTCTCCATTCTCTGTGGTGTGAAGGTTAAGCTACAGTGCTTCTCAACAGGCCGACCCTGTTGTCCTCACCCAAATCAGCAGTGAGTGAGATCACCCTACAGATAAGGAAACAAAACAAGCTTGCTCTAAAGCAGCTTGTTTAGCAGGTTTCCAACCCATTGAGAGACACCCAGTGTATGTGTGTAACCCAACCCACACAAGAATTGCACACGTATACGCAGGCCAGCCGGCAGACAAGAGGAAGTACATTGGCTGTTAAGATGGCATGCAGACAGACCTTTGGTTACACACACTGTTAAGAGCATGTCGTAACTGCTTTCAGGCAAGAACACACATACACAAAGATTAGACCACCACTCGGTGCACATTAATTCAGATGAGTGGGACTTTGCCCTGTGAGAGCACTTGACACGTATCGGCTGTAATTAACATGAAACATAGTGAACCCAGTTTCCCTGCCTGTGTGCACAGGACTAACAGACACCCATGTGCAAGTTACGCAAGCACTTTGCAGATATGCTATGGTATGCACACTTGAACATGCTTCATCCTTTTATGAGCATGTAAGCGTTGCACTTTGGTGTTTACCATCTTTGTATCCAAATGATAAAAAGCACAGCAGCTACTCTGTATACCTGTTGCTGCGGTGCAGGTGAACTCGAGGACAGATGAGGTGGAACAGTAGAAGTTAAACTCATAGCTACAAGGTCAAGTCTCACTTAAACCTGGAAGCACTTGGGAGGTGCTGCGTTTCACTATAGCAACAGGTGTGCTAATGGAGAGGTGACTCATTGTTGATCCAAGGGCTTGTTTGAGCTCAGGAGCAGCCAATACCTAATCCCTATACCATGTTCAGTCATCTGTTGCACAAAACCAAAGAGCGTTTTAGTGTTTTAGGATAATTAATTTGCAAATTCTCTGTGGTGACAAGTCTTTAAACACGAGCACTGAGCGGCTGTTCCCACAGTATTGGTTGATCTATGGTTTCCCTAATGACTCAGGTCTATTATTTGTGAGGTGCAGTTTGTGTGTGAAAGGATGGCTTCTTCCCTGTGCGTCCCCAGGCATGAAAATAATCCCTCTTTTAATTTCTGCGGCACCAACGATAATTGAAACGGAGTCAATTAGTGCTGGGACTCATTTCATACCATAGACTGTATGAGTCAGACTGAACTCAGTGCTGATGTCATGATCAGACGTGTGTGCCAAGTGACTTTACTTACTGCTTCACTCTATGTGGCAAATGTTCCGCAATCATCATATGCATGTTTGTCGTCGCTCAGTTTCTGCTTTGCATTTCCCGTCTCTGGAATTAGGGAAATCAGGTTTAGACCTCATTTGCGGTGTAGTTCCTGACTCTCCGTTGTCACAGTCCGGATTTCCGCCCAGGCAGGTCACGTGAGATTGCTCGCTTGTCCTGCGTGACCTGTCTTGTTGATGTGATTTGGGCCTCTGTTCCCTCCAAGTTTGTTTGTTGTTTGTGGAGAGCAGAACACATTGGCTGGCTGGTCTCCATACTTTACTGAGCAGAAAGCTTATCAAATCACTCTGGCTCAACCGCCTCATGTCTTTGTGAATGTTTCTGTCTTTTGGTAGCTGCATGTGGGTTTATGTGTTGTTGACTTGTTTAGGTTTACATCAAGGCAACCTAATGAGGGACCCTAAGTTCTGCTGACACAATAAACATTCTCTAAATACATTATATACACAATCAGTCATGCATTATGGAAACAAATATTCAGCCTTAGCGTTTGTGACCTAATACACCTTGACATGACAGATGCAGGTGCACTTCATAACAATAATAATGGCTGAATTCAGAACTAGGGGTGGGCGATATGGGTAAAATCAAATACCACATGTCTTTGACCAAATGCCTCTATCAATATTGCAGAAATGTTGTAGTTTGATATTGTGCATGTTCACTGGCATGGCTTACTGACATGACTAAAGGGACCAGTAGTATATGCAATATATATAAACTTTCTAATTCATGCAGAATTATATTAAGATCAACTGTTCAGTATTATCTTACTCACTTGTCAACAGTTTAATGCATGCATTATCAGGGCCGTGTCTCAATTCTTGGCTGTGTTGTGAAGTGATTCTCCCAGTAGGGAGTAAAGACGTCCTATCTATGACCGCACGCTGCTCTGGGGGGAGGTTGTTATCAGATCTGTGGCAAGTGGTCTACTGAGTTTTTAAAGCGTTGGATGAGTTGTCCTAAGTTTGACGCTGAACTAGATCTTTATTAAAAACCGTTTGTCCTCCATAAATAATTAATAATAGGTCATTCTGTGCCATATTCACCACAATAAGACCATGTTAGCATCATTAAAATCTACTTGAAGAGTGTTGGCGTTGAATGCATTGCTATATGATCTACTTGTAGTAGCAGACTAGTAGTAGTAGTAGTAGCAGGATTTAAACAGAAATGTCCACCAGTGTAGATGCTTGTGTGTAGCACAGTGGAATTCCCTGTGAGGAAGTGCAGACAGCCAAGCGAGCGAAGGGATTTCCCACTAAGCAGTTTAATTTTTGGTGGTGCTTGAAAAGGCTTTGCTGCATAGTGATGCTTCTTGGTGCCCACAGTGACAGACTGTGGTGCGTGAATGTGGATACCCATAATTATAGACCCATGGGATAAGTCCCAGCATACCACAAATGCGTTTTTGTGTACTTCACCCTCCCGTGAGAGAGTATTGTAACCTCAGAGTTTCACACACCGGTTTCCATGTTTTAAAGGAGCCCCGCTAGGCCTCTGTAGACTCGAGGAAAAGGAGGATCAGCTGGAGGCTGCGGCTCCTCAGAGTTGCTCCGCCAGTTTGTAAGAGGCAGAGGCTGGTGGGGCAGGCAGGGGGAGGGGGAGTTGGCTTTCCCGATCTCTCCCTGCCCTACTCTCTTGCTTCTTTTTTTTTTTTGTGGAAGAGGGAGGGAAGCTCACAGACTGATGCTCTTTGCTTGTCCATCCATAATGCATGAAATGATACACAATCTGCTCAGCCTCGTTTATCATTTACAGCGCATCAATAATGGAATCCTGGCCTCTTGCTTCTTTTCAACATGCCACGGCTATTTATCCAATTCTATCTATGAAGTCTGACAGGTTCAATTATGCACTTGTGTTATGTCTTCTCAAAAGAGCATTAAAAAAACAACACATGTGTGTTTTGCAAGTGTAGTATATCCTTTCCCCTCAGCCTATAGTTGCTTTTGTTCTTTATCTCCCTTGCTCCCATTCCTCATCCAGGGCTTTCTATACTGTCCGCCGGCCGTGTGAACAAATGTCTGCATGCTCCACTTTATGTTCATGACACAGCACCAGTGCTGAACCACAGACCTGTGGGTTTTTGCTGATGTAAGGAACATCCAGAATGTTCCCCACTGTTTCACCACAGGGCTACAGTCTGGGAATAGCAGGCGGTATGTTGTATGGCAGCTCCTCTCTTTTCTCCTGTCCTGTGGCTGACACATTGCTTAGAGTCTGAAGTGAGCAAGCAGGCTGAGCACCGCCATAGTACCCTCAAGCCTGTAGGTCTGGCAGTAGGGAGGAAAAGGAGAATGTAGGTTAGTGACATGCTCAGCTCGGCTATGATTGTTCCAGGGCTGGGGCTGGTGATCACCACCAGATGTAGTTTGCAGAGGGGCCTTCAGAATTGAGAGGGGAGTGCATGACTGGGTGGAGGAGCCTCATCTATAGGATGAATAGTTGGTCATGTGGTTAAAAGTTCTTTAGGTACCTGGTCACTTTAAGAGGAACAAACAAGCCAACTGTAAGAAATGTCTCTGTTTCCTACAGGTGGGTGTGTCACTAATACACTGTTGCATCAATAGCATTTGACCTTGCTTGTTAACTCATTTCATGCCTTGTGCAATGCATTAACTAGGTTTGCAGTTGCGTGTGCACACTGTGTACGTAAGTCTCAGGCCCGAGGCTGCTGTGGTTAAGGTGTTATCGTCGGCGATGCATCTTGTGTTGACACACAGAAGCTAACAGTGAGTGGTCAGCTGAAACCACGGGCCTTGCCTGTAATTTAAATAGGCAGTAAATTAATTGGCAGGGAACAAGTTCATCAATCGATAAACGGCACAGAACACAGTCTCAAATGGTAATTCCACCCTAAAACAGAATCTAGTTGAGTTGTTCCAGTATTCACTATCTGTGGAGCAGCTCTAGGATTTGGTCTGTTCAGCATAAGGAGAGACTTGTTCCAGTTCATACATTTAAAAGTGAACTGAATTTTGTCGCTATAAAATCCGTTAATTCTATTTCAGGGTGGATTTTCCCCCTAACGGTGAGAGTGGGTGTGAATGAATTGATCTCTTAAGCTCTAATGATGAGAGAAAATGACTTTGTCACATTTAATTTGTTTTGAGTCGAGTTGGGGGCGTGAAATTCCCCCGTGCCCATCAATTTACCACAAGCCACGCTGCGAGGAAATGGACATAGAGTGTAATGAATAATTGAACGTCCTTTCTGTCCCTTTCTCTCCCTTTCTGTGTCACTTTCTCACTTTCTTACTTTTTTTCTCTCTTTCTGTTGCTCTGTCTCCCTCTGCCCTGAACTTCCCCTATTTGTCCCGAATCCCCCCCCCCCCCCCCCTCCTGTTTCCATTTCCCTCCTTTTCATTCTGCCTACTCTCTACAATTCCGGTGTTAATGTTTCTTCCTCTGTCTGCCTCTCTCCCTCAGGGACTTTCTTCCACGTGGAAATGGCATTGTTACCCGGAGACCTCTCATTTTGCAGCTGGTCAACAATAAAGCAGGTGCGTGTCCCAGTCCTGTGCACAGACACATCGCCATCTCCTTTCATGGCTGCCCTGCACATGGCCTCTCTGTCCAGTGCCTGAAGCTAAAGCTCACTGTCTGCTATTTGTGGTCTTCATCTCTTAAATGTAATATTCTCTCTTCCTGCGCTGTCTTTCTCTTCCTTCACACTCTCGTTGTGTACATCACATTGCCTCGGTGTGTAGAATATGCTGAATTCCAACACTGCAAAGGCAAGAAGTTTGTGGATTTTGATGAAGTGCGGGTGGAAATTGAGACGGCGACCGACGAGCTAACTGGCTCCAACAAAGGCATCTCTCCCTTCCCACTAAACCTGACGGTCTACTCTCCAAACGGTAATGGTCACAGGTCTTATTGAAAACACACACACATCTCTCTGTTTCCAAAAAAAGTGTTAGATATAGAAATTGATTGTGGCTTGGAGCAGTATGGTTTTGGTGAATTGTAATACAACTACATGCTCCACTCAATCATCTCATTTACATTTCTCTCTCACTTCTGTCCACGCGACTCAGTGCTGAATCTGACCCTGATCGACCTTCCGGGAATGACTAAGGTTGCCGTCGGAGACCAGCCCGTAGACATCGAGCACCAGATCAGAGACATGATCCTGAAGTTCATCACCAGGGAGAGCTGTCTGATCCTGGCCGTCACCCCGGCCAACACTGACCTGGCCAACTCGGACGCTCTGAAGATCGCCAAGGAGGTGGACCCACAGGGTGAGAATGTGACTGTGTAGTCAAAGAACACAATGTAACGCTCGTTACACGCATATCATTATGGTTTTTCAAAAGAAGCATGGAATCAAACTAATAAATGAATAAAGTGAATTATAAAGTAATTAATTCGATTAAATTCATCTTTCTTTATGGCATATGTCTCGTCAGTGCGTGCCTGCCTTTCTGTGGGTTAAGCGGGAGAGCAAAGTGTTTTTGAAAGGCTATGTTTGGATCAGACGAGGTTGAAACAATTCTACTCAGCCACCACTGGACTCTAATTCTACAAATATAATAATATTAGTGTAGCCTTATCTTTATCTGCGACACACCGGGTTTAAACAGAATGAATAGACATGCAAAGAAATGAATACAAAAAGCTGTCCAGCATTCAAATGTTGATTTTAGAATTTGAGTGTCAGCGTTATGAATGAAGCTTCAGTATTCAGTACTGTCAGTATTTCTGTATCTACTAAATCTTTTTTAGCTGTTTCTTAAACAAGCGTCTGCTTGGAAAAGGTCAAAGATGCACATAATTATTCTGTGTATCAGTAACCTGCCTCTGTAATATCCTGTAAGACGTGTAGAAAGAAACAGCGTTGTGAGACGTAATGAATCCGTTGGAATTGATGTAATAATTACACTTTATAATTTTGCGCAGGTCTGCGTACCATCGGTGTTATAACAAAACTGGACCTGATGGACGAAGGGACGGATGCAAAGGAAATCCTTGAAAACAAACTCCTGCCACTGCGTAGAGGTGAGTTTAATACACAAAAGCACATTCAGAGACTGAAGTTTTGACTCTGGAGTGACTATTGTGTTGTTGTGCGCAGGCTACATTGGCGTGGTGAACCGCAGTCAGAAAGACATTGATGGGAAGAAGGACATTCGTGCTGCTCTGGCTGCAGAGAGGAAATTCTTCCTGTCCCACCCTGGCTACAGACATATGGCAGAGCGTATGGGCATACCACATCTACAAAGGGCACTCAACCAGGTCTGCTATCAATTGTTCTCCTTTAATTATAAAATGTAATTTCCTCCCTACCGTGCTATTGAATCTCTAAAATAACAGTACTACCTCTGTCTGTCTCTAGCAACTGACCAACCACATCAGGGACACTCTGCCTGGACTGCGCAGTAAACTGCAGAGTCAGGTCCTCTCATTGGAGAAGGAGGTGGAGGAGTACAAGAACTTCCGTCCAGATGACCCAACACGCAAGACCAAGGCCTTGTTGCAGTGAGTGCATCTGACTAATAACAACAGAGCATACATTAAGTATTTACAATCAATAGCTTGGTGGTGTTCTAACTTGCGGCAGCCATATTGGATGCCCAGTGCACAGAGCTACGGCGCCTAAGAGCAGATATTTGTTATGACTCAAAGGTTCCAACAGTTTAGAACAATGCTTGTAAAATGTTCGCTGTTTTTTTTACAGGATGGTGCAGCAGTTTGGTGTGGACTTTGAGAAGTGCATTGAGGGTTCTGGGGACCAGGTGGACACCAACGAGCTGTCGGGTGGCGCCAAGATTAACCGCATCTTCCATGAACGCTTCCCCTTCGAACTGGTCAAGGTTAGTGTGCCACGAAGAGCAGGGATATATTGGATATTATTGTTGCAGTGTTTAAAGAAGTGTCAGATCGTCTCATCACTTACCCCCCGCCCTCCCCTTCGTCTTTCAGATTGTGTTTGACGAGAAGGAGCTAAGGCGAGAGATCAGTCACGCAATCAAGAACGTCCACGGTGTCAGGCAAGTGGAGCAGAAACAAAAAAAAAAAACCTGCCGGCTTTGAGAGTAGCGACGCACAGAGCTCAAGAAACACAGAACACTGCTGTAACCACATGCTTCGCTGTCCCCCCTCCATGAAAGCTACTATTCTACTATAATTTAAGTTTTATAATCGCGCCTTACCATCACACACTAAAAGTACCAATTCAAAGAAAAGTGTTTTCTGTTGTACGTGAAATGTATTTCCCCTTTTTTCTACTTTCCCTCTCTGTTCATCTAATCCCCTTATCTCCCCACTGCAAGACCCCCCCACTCTGTTTCTGTTTCTCTGTCTGCTGATCATTATGAGGTTTTGTGTTACATGCATCTTAGCACTAACGTCGTCATGTGTTCTCCACTGATGCTCTCCTGTCTGTCGTCATATCTCGTTTGTGTTTTGTGTTGCTTTACTACATTTACTCCGTTCTTGATCGTTCCTCCCCCCCCCCCTGTTGTGGCTGTCGGTATGTGTCCGTTTCTTTCTCTGTGTCCATAACGTGATGTCTCTCCAGTCACCTTTTTTGTGCACCGACTCATCCGTCTATTCATCTGTTTTGTTGGCCTCCACGTCTGTTAACTGTCCCATCTGTCTGCTGCTGTGCCTCTGTCTCTCTGTGCATCCTCAGAACGGGGCTGTTCACTCCAGACCTGGCGTTTGAGGTCATCGTGAAAAAGCAGATCGTTAAGCTGAAAACGCCCTGTCTCAAATGTATCGATCTGGTCATTCAGGAGCTCATCAACACAGTCAGGCAGTGCTCCAACAAGGTACTGCAGGTGTCCAGCATCTCCCGACCCAGCCCAGACATGGGGCAGGGGCAACCATGGGTGTGGCAGAGGGTACGCCAAAGCAGAACATTATCCAACAGCTTACTACAATATCCGGGAAAAATTAGTTCAGTTCTTGTATTTAAAAATAAGAAATGAATAAATCAACGTTCTGTGCGGTTTGCCCCCAGCCCAGCCCAGCCCGATTAGCCCTGTGTGCAGGCAGCGCTGTCGTGTTGTGGAGTGTTGTGACGGGTGACGTGTCGTCGTGGATATGAGATGTTTCAGGGACTCAACCTGTCTGAACATCTCTGGTCTCTCCTGGACAAGCTGCAGGTCTCATAGCTCGGTGCACATAGCCAGTAAAACATTGGACGGTCAGAAGCTTTGATTTGGCCTTGAGTTGTAGTTGACGTGTCCATCTCTACAATATTGACCTAGTTTGAGAGGAACTGGCTAGTCAGGGAAGAGGATGTGAAAGACCTGTGGCTTGTCCTTCTCCACTGCTTGATTTGTCTGTCTGCATCTATGAATGACTAACTAAACAAAGACTCTTTTTTTTTTATGTCTTCCCTTTCTCTTTCCTGGCTTTCCTCTTTTCCCCTTTCCTTAATTTCTGCCTCTCTCTTCTACCACAACAACATGCACTCTGACCCCGTGACCTTTCAGAACGGGGCTCTTCACCCCTGACCTGGCTTTCGAGGCAATAGTCAAAAAGCAGATCCTCAAACTCAAAGCGCCCAGCCTCAAATGTGTGGACCTTGTGGTGTCCGAGCTCACCGCGCTCGTCATGAAGTGTGCCGTTAAGGTAACCAGGGACACACCTGCTGGGATGATGGCATGACAAGAGAAGGGATTCCTTTTTTCTTTTGAAATGTCATCCTAGTAAAATGGTCACCCCAGTGAAATCAGTCCCATCCCCACCCCTGCCATCCGTGCCCACTGCTTCGAATGTGTGTATTGTCCCATCCCTACTCTGGAAGTCTCCATACCATTCAGATTGATCGTTACAAATCACGTCGTACATTTTAAGAACAACTTAATCATTTCCATCAGCCAGCTCCCACATGCTGCTTGACTTCAGTATCCGCTCATTAAAGCGTTTTATTTTTTTTTATCCCGCCTCCACATTGCTTCCTGGTCTGTCAGTCTGAGCAGAGCCCGGCTCGGCCCGCTCGCTGACCCACATGGCAGACTGACACTCTGCTATGTGCTGAACCGGATGGAGAGGGAGTGATGTGAGAGGGGGGGGGGGGTGATGATGCTAATAGCCAGTGGACTCTGCTGCTGCAGTGGCTGCTTGAATGACGTGTTTCCATAGCAACGGTGCCCCACTGCCATCTTGTGGACAAAGGAAGGCGCTGCGCACCATGATATCATTCAACATGCACACCGTAACTCAGCCATCCTTCCCCCTCTGTGTCTGGGCTTTGTCTCTGCCCCCATCCTGTCACTTCCCCTTCTCATCCAGTCTTCACTAATATTAAAACTATCAGAACTCCACCATCAGCAACAGATGACAGTCTTGAATGTATTGAGAGGTCTTCAAATGTGTCTGTTGATATTAAAAAGAAAAGTGTAGACGGATACAAAAAGAATCCCTCTCCATCATCACTCACGGTCTATATCTGCAGACCCTGCCCTCTGTCCATATTTTCTCTTTCTGTATTAACCTCTATAAAAACGTCGGTGCCAGATTGCAATCACGCATCCAAAATGCAAATATAGTGAGGTGAAACGCCGAGCAGACAAAGTTCATCTGAAAATGAGATTGATTCTGAGGTTTGGCTTTCACCCGCTGGCAAGCACCTAACACTCGATGAGCCGGGGCCAACTTTGAATGTTTACAAACCACAACTGACGAATCCTGCTCCTTGTGCCCTTAAGGCAACGGCAACACGTATAGCGTTACCACATTGGTTCTTAATTCATGAAGTCATCCCTGGCTGATGGTAGTCACCTTGTAGAACAGTCCTTGTGTATTTGAAGTCTGTTTTTATGTGTGTGTGTGTGTGTGTGTGTGTGGTTGTTTGGATATGTGTGACACTGAAATGTCACTTGACTATCTCTTTCCCTTTTTTCTTTGTTCTCTATTTATTCTCACTTCTCACTCCTGTTTCTCTCTGATACTCATTGGTAAGTCTTACTAAGCTCAAGCTCACATGCAAGTGTGTGTGTGTGTGTGTATGTGTGTGTTCTCCGTTCAGTGCTGCAGTTGTGTGTTGTGTTGCCTTTCAGCTCAATTCCTACCCCAGACTGAGAGAGGAGACCGAGAGGATTGTCACCACCCACGTCAGAGAAAGAGAAGGGAAGACCAAGGACCAGGTGAGTTGCTAGGACGCTGATAAAATGGACTCTCGAGAGCGCTCGGGTCAGCCTTTGATGTTTATCTTTATCATATGCAGAACAAACGCAGTAAGAGCTCAAATCTACTATTCATATGCAGCCCCTTAACAGCCACCGTTAGCGTTGTGTCATCTGGTCAGTCTCTGCACCTGCTGATCCTCCCGCTGCACAAAAGGAGCAGTAAAAACTCAAAAGGTCTTTTTATTGCTAAAAGCAAATAAGGCCATAAATGTATTGGAGAAAAGTGAATGGTCTTGAAAGCTCATTGTTTGGGCTCGGTTGTGACGCACAGCAGTGTGCAGGAATTGAAACTAGAGATCGTACAATGATTTCAAGACATCACAAGAAAAGGAATTGATGAGACACCATTGTTGTCTTCAGAACTTTATGCTTGTCACGGTAGAGAAACCTTGGAAACCGCCTTAAAAAAACAAGACTCGTGAAAGTTTGGGGTTTTTTTGCAGCAGGTGAGTTAGATTTGTCGGGTTCATAAAGTGACGCTTCAGTCATATTCTCAACTCCAATCTGCAACATTGATCATATCAGTCCGACAGACTTTACTGGTGTAGCTTTGCATACATCTAGCTTAGATTTGAATCTCTCTCAAGGTTGTTTGTGTTGAGTTCAGAAGTGAGACCTCACACTTTCTCCTTTGTGCCTTCTGTAAGTGATGATTAATTGAGACCTCTCCATCCTAATCATGATTTTCTGCCTCTAATCATCAAGGTTCTGCTGCTGATTGACATTGAGCTGTCCTACATCAACACCAATCATGAGGACTTCATAGGCTTTGCTAAGTATGTACCCCCCCCCCCCCCCACACACACACACACGCACACCTTCTCTCACCCAATTTACAGCTTGTTCCCGGAGACCCCCGTCTTAGCACAGGCATTCTGATGCCCGATTATCTTTGTTTTGCTCGTTGTTTGAAGTGCACTTGTGATTCCGTAAATGTACAAAGGAAAGAGACCTGTAATCCTGTAACCCTCAGCCACCAATACATGTGGAACCCAGCTGCCGTTTCAGAAGTCTAACGAGACCCCCACCGCATCACTGCTACCGAATCAAAGTGTTGCTTATAATTAGCCACGTGTTGTAAACTGCCATGCATCAGTGTGAAGTAGCATGCCAATTAGGGATCCAGCAACATCGGAGCATGCGTCTCCCTGTGGGCAATGTGGATGCCACCATGATCGAGGTCATATTAGTTGCACCTCTCCCCCCCCCCCCCCCCCCCCCCCCCACTGCATGCAACAATACTACTCCTCCAAACAAAGCCACTGGGGCATGCTTGATTGCTTGACAGATAAACGTCCTGTGTGCTGCAGGCTGTTTGACTGTCACGATAGAGAATGCGTACTGTACCAATGGACGGAGCAGTGTTGATGTTTTACTGCATTCGCTTGTAGCTGCTGTTGTGCACTTAAAACTCATGTGCACACGGCAAAGCACTCTGTGTTCTTTGTGTTGTGGTAAATCTCTAAGTGGTTTAGAGTTTGTGGTTGAATTCTTGTAGTCTAGTGCAGCAGTTACAGTAGCATGTAGCCGAGTGGAGCTCCCTTCCTCCATGCGGGTTGTGCCGATGACTGAGTAACAAAGCAAGGTGTGTGTGTGTGTGTGTGTGTGTGTGTGTGTGTGTGTGTTTATGCCTGCATGGCAAGTGGATTGCTGTAATGTGTCAGAGGTCAGTTAGGGCTGTTTAACGGTTCTCATGACGTCACTTTCAGTCTTGACTACAAAAGGATGGATGATGGTAGCCCCCCAGGGTTCGGCAACAACAGGTGGGCTAACAGAAAGGATGTAGGGTTGTGTGTGAGAGAGAGAGAGAGAGAGAGACATGTTGACCCTCCATGTTGTCCAAATTCCTCTACAATCCACTTTCAGCGTCACGTATGTGTGTAGTGGAAATTTATATTTTCTTCCGATTATTACATTATAGCAGATAAATTATCGGCTGATGATACGAACGGCAAATTGCTTTCATTGACTTAACAAGCGCAGCATCCACCCACTGATGGGCGGTGGTGGAATGCACCAGTTGCTTTGCAATCCACCAAAAAAGAAGAACAAGCACCGCACGTAACGAGAGCCACACGTGTCCTCAGACCTTTTTCAGTTTCAGGAAGACGACACAAGTTTTTATTTTTTTATGTACTTTACTAGAACAAATCAATGAACATTTGAAGAGGCAGCGTTTGTTGTTGTGTTAACAACAGTGAACAGTCAGATTTGGATTGGTCAAAGATATGAAATATGAAATCCATCCTCCATCTTTGCTCACTACACTGTAGCCCGTCTTCCCCTCAGGTGTGCTTAAACTACCAGTTATGATCTTTAATTTTAAAATACAAAAATGTGAAGTGATCGATTTATCCTATCGTTATCGGCCGTGAATCTTTTCATATTTGTAACGATAACATCAAAACTGTTGCTTTGCACAAGAGACTAAAGGCTATGAAGCACATGAAACAATATTGTACATGAATTAGAATATTATGGGAACAGAAGTGACACGTGAATATTTAGTGTGAATACTTTTTCCAGGGTGTGTTTTGGTGTGTTTTCATCATTTTACATTTATTGTCTTTTCTGTCCATCTTTGTGTAACGACAGTGCCCAGCAGAGGAACACAGCTGCAAACAAGAAGAGGGCCATACCCAACCAGGTACATTTGATCACTCGGCTCTGGCCATTTCACCAATCCCAGATTTAATCTCCTTTTGACTGATGTCTCCCATCACCAGCCTGTTGCACAGCCACGTGAATACATCTCACTCCAGCAATGATTTAGCCGATAGCCATTAATCTATCTCGGCCTGTAACTATTAAGAATACCTCCACTGTAAATCATTTGAACTACTGATTGCAGCCAGTCCGTTTGTTTTCTAATTATTATATTGAAGTGGCTTTGTCCACGATGTTATAAACCTTGTACTTCTCCTTTTCTGTTTTATACAGATTGATATTAAGCCAAGTATGTTGAATTTCAATGTGTGTTTTGTAAGATCCTGAAACCATGATTATAATACTGCCAATATAGATTGCAGTTTCAGTGGGGGGAGAGTTGCCTTAATGAACTGAAAGAAGACTCCACTTCCCTGCTTTTCAGAAGCAAGCCTTTGTTTCCACGGCTATTAATTACGGTTATTAATTGCTGTTTGCATGTGACCCGAGCATGTTGTTCTGCAGCGAAGCAACAATTAATCGCAGACTTCTGTTGGTTGTTCTGTTGCCTTATTAACTCACAAGCATCTTTTGTATTCAAATTCAGAATGTGCATGGACCCTGCACTTTACGAACTGAGCAACAAATATGACATAATCAAATTGTGGTACACTTGAAGTCATTTTAATTGCATGTAACTCTCTTGGTCTCTCTCTCTCTCTCTCTCTCTCTCTCTCTCTCTCTCTCTCTCTCTCTCTCTCTCTCTCTCTCTCTCTCTCTCTCCTTCCTCTCTCCATCTTTCTTTCTCTGGTTGTCTCATGGATGATTTCTTTCTCTTCCCTCCTGTTTTTTGCTCCCTTCAAACCTGTCATTCTTTCCCCCCTTTATTCAACCTTTTCTTGACCTTTCATTCTCTACGGTCTCTTACTTCTTGATTCCTCTTCTCTCCTTCCAACTCTCCACTTGCTTCCCTTTCCCTATCTCCTATCTCTCATCTTTGCTCGCTTGCTTTCTCATTTCTTTTGGCTTTGATTTTACACTGCCCCCCCCCTTTTTGCTTTAATTTCCCCTCCCCTTCCTATTGCTGCAGGGTGAGATTCTGGTAAGTACCCCACAGATTTAAACCGCAGCCTGCCAGGGGGCAGCAGGGGTAGGCCATGCAGAGGGACTGAGGCTATCACACACAGGTCAGCCAATATGGTTAGACAACGCTGTGAGAGAACAGGATGAACAGTTTCCTGCAAATACAGGAATCAATACTTGTGAGTTGTTCTCCCCCTCTGCAGCTTGTCGTAATGGGAGAGGTCCAAGAGGAGAAGGTAGAGTCTCCAGATTAAATGGATATTAATTACAATTCCAGCATTAGCACGCAGTTACCAGTAATTTGGAACTGACTAAACCGTAACACGCGGCAGTTCTGCTCTCGTAATTCTCGGTTTTTATTTGAATAAGACAGTAATTGTGTTTAATGGCACACATCTGGGTTGTTACTAACATTTAACTTTTTCTCCACCAAATATTTGAAACGGCACACGATCATTTTACCCCCACAAGAGAGTGTGGCACTTGGTGCACACAAGAGAGACGACGGGGAAATGTTCCATCACTGACCGTGGAATGGCTCCAGTTCTCATGTGTTCTGGTTTATACCTCTGCTGCTGCCTCCATGCATTGTGAAAGTTTGCCTTTGTGAGAATCATCCTAAACGTCACTGGGGACAAAAACGGGGAGGGATCGGGGGATCGGGTAAATCGGCAACACAGAAAACGTTATGATTATTTGAAATGTTCTTAGCATTAATTTATTTTTTATATATATATATATATATATATATAGATTAAATGCATGTTAAACTACTTTCCTACTAAAAGTACGTACATATCCAAAAACCCACCTGTCTCCAAGTCATATGTAATGTAATGTAATTATTATTTCTATAATCAGAGCGGATCAAAATGGTCTGTTATGTTGGATGGTGACTGGTCATGGCTTTGGTATGCGTTCCAATGATTTCATCAAAATGACCGACCATCTTGACGTCATGATTCATTCTAATCCTCTTAATTTTGTTTTCCTTTTGAATCCTTGGAGTTAATCTCAGAAGTAATCGTACATCTTTCATGAACCACTTGTAACATTTATAGAAATGTGTCCCACATGTCTTGACAGTTGTCTACTTCTGGCAAATAGTGTAGAAACAAAAGCCTGTAATCTGCGACGCCCTTGCATCTCATCGGCTTTCTTAATGTCAACTTGGTTATAACATTTCCAGCTGACTTTATTATAGGGGATTTGAAACTCATGGTTTTTTGAGAGTGCGTTCTTCTATGTTGCCTCCTCTCTCGTGTTTATGTTGGCCTTTTGAGCTAATTAACCCCCCCCCCCCCCCCCATAACTCACTCCAGACATCTGCTGGGTGGAGAGCGAGTGCATAAGAGAGGTCTAAAATGGACATTTCCACTTAGCTTACGTACTTTAAGAGCACACTTTTCACAAATGGTATCCCCCATTGAACCTAGAATGCATGGCAGTCTATGTGGAAAGAATGGAGAGACATGCTAGCTAAGAGGGCTCCACCGAAGTGCACCGCTTATTTTCCTCCAGAGTGATTCACTCAGCCTCTTAGTCTGCTGTATTTCATCTCTCTCCATCTCTCCACTTTAGATTTTCACATTGTTGTTTGGATTTCTGTCCCTCTATGAACTCCAGTAGATTAGATAACTAGCCATTGCATCCCCTGCTCCTCCTTTACCCCCGTCTTCTGCACTCACCTCTCCTCATCTTTTACTTAAACAGTTGTATATCCGAGTCCCGTTAACCCCACTAACCCTGCTTTTTCTTTTTGAAAACTACTAGCGCATAACAGAGCTTTTACTGACCCGCTGATACCAGCATACCACCGTCGACCTTTGGTCTTTGTCTCAGTGTTGAGCCTCTGGACACCATCTTGTCCTGTTTGTTGGTTTAAGAATGTATTTTTTTATCGAGTGAAAAAGAACACAGACTACATCCATTTTCAGTATTATTTTAATTAAACCATTTAATGCTTTTTGTGTACATTTAGCCATATTCCTCAGTCTGTACTGCATGTATTACTGGGCTTTAGTCACGCCATGCTGCTTACTCGATACGTTTCACATTAATCCATACTATGTTTTGCATATTTAAGTAATATCAGACTCATAGACACAGACATGTTGCATATTAATATAAAAAGGTAAAAAGACAACCACATTTACAGTGACCAAGCAGGTAAGATTTTTATTAGCGTCCCGTCACATCCCAGTACACTTATGGAGCCCTCGTGTCACTACCGCATGAACCTGATTGACAAAGCTGTTTTCCTCCGTCCTCCTGTTGCCCCTCTTTCCCCCCCCACCCCGTTTCTCTCCCCTACATCTTCTCCTCGCTGTGCAGGTGATCAGGAAAGGCTGGCTAACCATCAACATCAGCATCATGAAGGGAGGCTCCAAGGAGTACTGGTTTGTCCTGACTGCGGAGTCCCTGTCCTGGTACAAAGACGATGAGGTGAGAGGAAGCTCTGTATTTCACTGGACACTGTAGATGTGGATTGCGAAGATAGGGAGGACACAGCAGCACAGACATGCATAAAGATGACGATACTGCACAAGGCGCTATTGGAATAAGAACTATCCCAAGTGGAGATTTGGTGGCTGGAGGTGTGTGCGTCCCAGCCCAGCCTAACCAATGTGCAGACTACTGTTCAGCTGTAGCCTGATGAACAGGTAGTCTGAACACTGGGCAGGCGGGGGGGTGAGGATGACTCTTGATGGGAGGAAGGACCCCGAGGTCATAGCGGCTGCAGGTCGCTACACTAGGACAGTAGGACAGAGGGCACAGAGAGCAAACATTAGCCCAGTGAAACAATTGCACACGTGAAAAGGCCACGTACATAGAAAATGGCTGATTATATCGGGAGCCATGCTGCTGAAACGCCACGACACTTTCCATCTTAATAATATTTAATATCTATATTACGTCACATATAGCTTAATATGATAAATCTAACCTTTACAACTTTGCTTTCAACGGATTGGAGCAAATAAATCCAGGCCCGGTTGGACCACATTTCCCCCCCGGCTAAATAACTACAGTATGCGCACACTCTGCAAACTCTGCTCTACAGCTTATTTATATTCTAGACATTTTTCAAATGTTATATTCAAGGACTTGTAGAGTAACTTTGATTACAATGGAAATGTCCGCGCCCGGAGGAATACAGTTTACGTGATTTAAAAATCAAACTATCTCGTTTCACCATCATTTAAAAGACTTTCAGATTGAACTCACTCCAACAATCGTAAACGATGTTTGTAAGTGCAAACAGCTTTGTCCTGGCGTTACTCACCGCTTGAGCTTCTTCCCAAGGCCTCAGTCGTATCCCTTCTTCAAGCGAAATAAAACAACCCCTAAAAGATACCAGTGCTAAAGATGAACTCCAGTCCAGTGTCCTCAGTGTGTCCCAACACCAACTGGACACGGTGCAGTTTCATGTCGCTCGCCTTTTGCGAAAAAGTGAAGAGAGAGAAGGAGAGAGGGAGGATGGTGGAGGCAAACTGACGTGGCAGGCGGGCTGAAATGTTCCAGCCGGGATCTGACTTTGGAATTTGCAGGAAATCGTACTGGGTTACGGGGGCCAGAGGGGGGGTGTGATTGTGTGTGTGTGTGTGTGTGTGTGTGTGTGTGTGTGTGTGTGTGTGTGAGAAGGCGCTTGTCCACATGAGTCCTCCTGTATCTTTTAGTGTTTGGTCAGATCTGTGTGAGTGCATGTTTTTGCGCGCAACCAAATTCTATGATATGCGTTTGTTCAATTTGTTCAGGCTCGTGTATGTTTGCCATTCTGTCCTGCACGTGCAGTTAAATATTGGGCCGTGTGTGTGTTTGGGGGGGTGGTGGTGGATTGTGTGGAGCTGCAAGTGATGTAACTGTTGGGCCTGCGCCACTCTCTCTTAGTGCAGACGTAAATGCTTCCAGATGTCTCTGCTCAACAGTGAAAGCTGGCACCCCATCCCCCCAGAATTCCCCCATGCTCCTCCTTTTCTTCCTCTCCACCTCCCCCATCATGCATTTCTCCATCTCGCCAGCCTCGTGGTGGTCCACACCACACAGTGGTAATGCATTCCATCATGTCTACTCATTGGTGGAGAACAGTTTTCATCTCTTAACTAAATGTGTACGATTCCTCACCATTTGGAGATGTGACTTGTTTCAGCTCTGCTGTGAATGCACATTTCTTCTGTCTGCCTCATGCCAGGAGAAAGAAAAGAAGTACATGCTGCCCCTGGATAACCTGAAGCTCCGAGATGTGGAGAAAGGCTTTATGTCCACAAAGCACATCTTTGCAATCTTCAACACCGAACAGAGGTCAGGCTTGTGTGACTGCGCATGTGCCTTACCTTTGGGTGTGCCTGCAGTATGTCCTCGTGTACTGGCCGAGCCGTTCACACTCAAAAGCACTTGTGTTTTGTCTTTTTGTTTATCTGTGCAGGAACGTGTACAAGGATCTTCGCCAAGTAGAACTGGCGTGTGATTCTCAAGAGGATGTGGACAGCTGGAAGGCGTCCTTCCTCAGGGCAGGAGTTTATCCAGAAAAGGACCAGGTATGTGGGTGGGTGGGGGGAGAGGGGCTTTCTGTTTCTATACATCAGTTAATATTACATTGGTCCTTAAAGCTGGAGTGTGGAGCTTTTGTCTCCTCCTTGTGGCAGTGAGAGTATTTACACAAACACTGCCCCCCCCCCCACCTGAACGTAGAAGATGTTCATTTATATTTACACAATCCTCTGTGGATGCTAATTTCTTCTTCTACAGAGAGCAATTATGAAGATATATTTATGATGTAGTTATACTTTTGTGTGTGTGTGTGTGTGTGTGTGTGTGTGTGTCTGCTGTTGTCAGACGGACAATGAAGACGCTGCCCCTGCGGACACGTTCTCTATGGACCCTCAGTTGGAGCGACAGGTGGAAACCATCCGTAACTTGGTGGATTCGTACATCGGCATCATCAACAAATCCACCAGAGACCTCGTGCCCAAGACCATCATGCATCTCATGATCAACAGTGTGAGTCCAACAGTCCTCGGCAGCAGACGCAACCCATTACCAGAGTGTGCAGATCAGGAAACTATGGGAGTCTGTTGCTTTAACACTGTGCACTGTATTTCCCTTATGGATCATTTACAGAAAAGAAGCCTATTGAAGTATGACCAGCACATTTAGTAGGCTAGTTGTGTATCACCCCACACTTAAAGCGTGTGTGAACCTCGAGGTGATCTTCCATTTGCTGTGTATTCGGACAGTAATGCTGCTATTGTCCAGCAAAATGTAGCATCCATACATTACTATATTCTTTATAAAAGTGATGAAGTCACCTGGTAAACCAGTGATCTGAGATCAAATAAAGTACTATTTAATTAGCTCTAAATGTCATTGCACCGGAGAGCCGTGCAGAGTCGCGTTTTGTTTTCTTGTTAATTTCAGCAGCAACATTTATTTCATGGTCACAGAAGGTCTTAAACTTAAAGACTCTAATTAGCAGGATTTATGGTGCACGCTCACAGTGACACTGTCCATTTATTAGGTTTTTATTATTGTGGTGATCTCACTTGAAGCCTTCCAGCAAACCAGCAGCTACACACATACACGCACACGCACACACACACACACACACACACACACAACCAACCAACACTTGCACCAATGCTTTTCCTTTCCCATGGTTTCTAATATTTCCTTGATGGATCAAATATCTCCACTCGATGCATTGTTTTGGCTTTGTTGAATAGTCCCTTCCTTTCTAAGCATTTGTTAGTAATGTACGGTGCCACCCTCTGTGTTTTAACACTATCGACTTCCATTCAGGCAAAGGACTTTATCCACTCGGAGCTGCTGGCCTACCTCTACTCCTCTGGAGACCAGAACAGCCTCATGGAGGAATCGGCTGACCAGGCCCAGCGTAGAGACGAAATGTTGCGCATGTATCATGCACTCAAGGAAGCACTGCTCATCATTGGCGACATCAGCACCAGCACCATTTCCACCCCAGTACCCCCGCCCGTAAATGACAACAGGGTCCAAGAAGCCAGGTGAGCCGAGGGTTCACTAGCATTGAGTTGAGCTTCAGGTATAACGGCTGCATTAAGTTTTAAATGTATGAGGAAGTCTTTCACCTGGTGGTATTAGGACTGCCTTGATTAATATGAAAAGAGTTGGATCTTATTTTAAATAAAAGCATCAAACAACTCTGGTAACATTTCCTCACCTCCACCTGCACATTTGAAAGGCTGAAAACGTCTTTGTCTGCCATGTGCTTTTAATGGGATAGGATTATTGTTTATTATTATTATTGATTACATTTTTCTAGGTGATTATTACAAAGTGAGTTGACTTGAATCATATCCCCCTCTCAGCCCAACTCCTCAGCGCAGGCCGCCTCCTTCAGCGGCCCCGGCCTCCAGTCGTTCGCATGCTGTTCGAGGCCCAACACAGGGACCACCCATGAACCCTACCCCCGCCTTTGGAGCTCCGCTCAACCCCTCTCCCGCCTTCGGTGCACCACCAATCCCCTCTCGCCCAGGCCCACCCATCAACGCTTTCAACAGCCACCAGGATCCCTTCAGCGCACCCCCAATGATCCCCTCCCGGCCAGCCCGCGTCCCACCCGGTGTACCCAGGTACGACTTTCTGTTATGATGCCATTTTCAGTACGTTATGTATATTTTTGTTGCACTGCATTTGTAACCTTATGTCACGAACAGCTCATCGTCGTCTGTCTTTCAAGAGTCACAGGCGTGGTTTGTCATTTCTCAAGCACACCAGTTATCCCATCTCGATATTAATTTCTCTCTCACCCTCCCTCTGTCCTCCCGTTCCCTCTTATCTCTGTCGGGTTGTTTTGGTTTCTCCACTGTCTCTTTGTGAGCCCGTCTCACTACTTGTTCTGTATCTTCTCTCCCCGTTGCAGCCGAAGACCTCCGGGTGCTCCTTCTCATCGGCCCACCATTATCCGCCCTGCTGAGCCCTCCCTGCTAGACTAGACCTGTGGCCAATTGTGTGTGTGTGTTTGTGTGTGGGTGTGTGTATGTGCACACTCAAGGCTAGGTACGGGGGCTCGAGGGGATGGGCTGACTGATAGCGGTGCCTAATGTGCATTGTCCATAATGTCTCTTCAAGCAATGTAATACGCTGCTAATACCATCTTTATTAGTGCACATAAATGACAGAAATCCCTTTTTTACCACTTGAATATTACATTTGACTGCTGTGGAAATTCTGTAATACAAAATATAACCCAGCTGATCTGTGGGATGCATTTAGCTTCTATTAGTAGGAGATGATGCATCAAATTCAGTCCAAGGGCCGATTTTTATTATTAATAACTGGTTTATTTCTTCTGACAAGGTACCCAGCAGATGCTCATTATATAACTTATTAACTGTTCGCGCTGGCTTCCCTCCCCCCTCCCTGCACCCTTTTAGGTTGGCCGAGACGCCCGAGTCCAGGTCTCTGTGTAATATACACACTTAACCTGTTGTTAATGTTTGACTGATTCATACTGAAAAAACAAAAGGTTATCATCACTGTTGTTGTTTTTGGTGGTGCGGTTGCATTCCCCCACCCACCCCACGCTTTGTTATTGTATTGGAGTAACTTTGTCCCTTTTTTTTAATGACCGTCATAAATGTAGCTTTGAAAATAAAATCTTAGTCGCAGAAAAAGCAAAGCATTAAAAAGGCACCATGCAGGGTTGCATGAGACCCCCTCTGTCCATTATTGTTTCCTTCCACAAGGAGAAAGATGTCAGCCAGATTGACCATTATAGTCCCAGCACTTGTAGCCTTACAACCTTACAAGCCACACTGGGGTGTTGTAGTCCGTTACCAGAACACTATGCACGGAAACCCGGGAGAGCGACAGGCTGAAGGCCGTCTGCACTTTGTGAGAAGCTTTCTCTTCAGTAATTCTGAGTTTTGAAAACCTTGAATTATAATCCCTTTAGTCTCAGTTGAACCCCAATGAGACCTTCAGCCTTCGAGTAGACTTTGTTCATTCCTGGATTAACTGATTTATACAGAGCAGAGCACACGGTACAGCTTCCTCTCCGAGAGGATAAGACTCAGTGAAGCGGTGGGGTGTGTAGTACGGGGACGGGACTTAGAGTGTAAAGATGGTATTATGCATTAAGGGGTTGGCACATCTCTTTCTGGGCATAGTTGTCAAGGACATTTAATATTGCTATCAGTTCTGCTTCCGTGCATTTAAAGTATTGTGTATATAGCTGGCCTATACTGGGGAGTTAGCACTTGTATCTCATTTAATCGCGGGGTTGACGACAAAAACATGCTGTTGATTCTAATCAAAGCCCAACATGTTAAAATGCAACTGTAGTCGTCGCTTTAAAGGAAGCACTAACACTGTCCTTTCATAGATTAGCTTTGGATTTAGGGAAAAAGAGATCGGAAGCATTATTTATAACCCGGGCATTTGTCATTTCTTTTGATGTTTTTGGTTGCAATTGTACCGGCTCTGTACAACTCAGCTCCCCGGCTTGTCCTGGACTTTTATTCGGGGTTCTGCTACAGGGATTAGCTTTCTAAATGTGTTTTTATGTTGGGAGGGCACCCGAGGCTGCACGTCGTCTACACAGCTGTAATTATTTGATAATGAATATCTTTTGATTGCTCTTTGAGAGTATTTGACCATTTTTAAATCCAGCGGGGAAAACCGGTCAAGCGGGGAGTGACTTTGGGCTACTAGGATGTTTTCTGTTCTAGCTCTGATCAGTAGTGGTGGTGAGCACCAGGTGGTGGGAGTCGTGGTGTATGAAAGCACACTCTTGTCAAGAAGCTGTCTAGACTTGTCTCTGTTTTCACCACAGAGGATAGAAATGAAACTAGCCAACCTGACGAGACAAAGAAACCGTAAAGAATTGTAAACGGTCCCAAACTACAGACTCCTGAGACAGAGTGTGCTTTTTCCTTCCTCCTGTATTTCTCTACAGGTCTGGCTTTCAGTGACAGTGCCACGAGGATGAAAATAAGCTTATAAAACAACCCCGATTCTTTAGATTAAAGATCCTTTTACATGAAATCTTCCAAAAACTCCTTTTTACACAGAAGTTTGTTCATGTGATAAAACTTCATATTGGCCAAAGTTTGATGACGCCCTCTTGTGCCTGTCACTTCAGCCTGCCCTCGAGAAAGCCCAGACTGTAATGCCCTGTAATACATTAGGTTGTAGTAATACTATTGGATGTGCCCTGCCTCCTTCCTCTTTCCCTCCCCTCCCCTGGTCTGGATCTGGTGGATGGGGGTTGGAAACCTGTTTCAAAAAAAAAAAAAAAAAACTCATTTCTTTTTTGTTTTGCAAACCCTTGTCAAGTGCCTATGTAGCAATTAATTGATTTGAATAAACATGAACTGATTTTAGGATGGAGAGTCAATAAAGAGGTGTTGTGTACAATAAAGGGATTGGCTCTGGTGGTTGGTGTCTCCTTTTTGTCCTGTGCGATCCACTTTCTCTTCTCTCTGTCGCAGATAACGTTAGCGTCTCCTGGTTTTTCTTTCTTCACTAACCTCCCTCTCTACATCCAAAACCAATCAAACCTGACATAAGACCTGGTAATATTTTACTGTAGTCGCAAAAAACAAACATAATCAAACCGTTGTCATTGTACCTTTCTTTCTGTGACTCCACATTTCTACTGCCTTTAGAATGAATTCACCTACCTTTGTAAGTTTTAATGTTTTGTCTTCAGCATTGAGTCAATGTAGAGTTAATGTGTCCTTTTAGACACGGAGCAGGAAAAAACCCTTAAATGTGAAAGTGAAAACAGATCTACTTTAATTCACTGCTGTAAGACAAGAAAATGTGACGACTTCCAAAGAGGGTAGGGATTTTATTATAGGCAAAATGTATCTAGATTTGTTCCAAACATCTTTTAAAACAGTTCTAATTATGCTCAAATACTCAGTCCAAAATGTCAGAAGTGTTTTAAAATAAATGTATTTTTATATTTGCAGCATTAAAGAATAATTCCAGGTTAATCAGTCTAGTCATATCCTCCAATAAGTGTGCGTGATGATCCCCACCAGTCAAAGTGCATCACAAGGTTATGAGATTAATGTTGGTTGATTGTTCTTGAACAGGCGCCCGGCTCCCCGTCGAAACCAGTGGTGACATTGACCAGCCTGAAGTGGACATGAAATGACTTCAATCCGTGACAACAGCAGGACCACAGAAGAACAACATATCTTATTTTCAGCTCACTCAAAAATAAAAACTCCAAAGCTGTTAGACCTACAGAGGTAATCCTTCACTGTCAGTATACAAACATGTATTATTACTTATTGAGGCATGAAACTGAGGAAGTTATGGTGAGAAATCTAATTTAAAAACTTAAAACTAATGCATACATTTGCTGTTTCCTACTCTACATACCACACAGTCTCCCAGATGATAGCAAAAGTATATTTAATAAAGTTTAATTGAACTCATGGATAAATTAGAATACAAAGTGCCACGTCATAAAGCCAGTGTTTTATTATTGCATGTGTGTTCTGTAACAGCAAAGACAAATGCATTTCGATGGTGGAGCCTGACCACTGAATATGTTTTATGCCAGACAATGATGAAGCAAAGCAGTCCCAGTGTAATATAGTGGTAGTGATTGAAATGCACAAGTACTGCATTATGTGTGTGTTGCATTGTTTCAGCCAAAAATAATTTGCCATCTACATAACTTTACTGATTTCTGCATATTTAAGATATTGGAGAAACTGATCAGGGAGAGCAACGGTGTGAATACTTTTTTTTTTTTTTTCAGTAAAGATTTTATATGTGATCTAAGCCTGAGGCTTAGTAAAAAAAAAGAAAGTAGGTGAGGTTACTTTGATATTATTTTGGTTTGTTTTGGCTGTTGGTTTGATAAAACAGCCTAGAGTTATAAATGTCCATGTGTAATGTAGTGAATTGAAATTCAATAAAACAACATTTCCGGTGAGAAGCTGTGGTTTTCTAGCGTCACCAATGACAAACACATATCTATGTGTACATTATTGTATGTAGGTTTTCATATTACAGTCCTGTACGTGTGATTTCAATGTGACTGGAATTCAAAAACATCAGCGATGTATCAGTTTTCCAAACGTGTGAACTATCCCTTTAAATTCAGCTCACGAGGCCTGTGTCAGTTAAGGGTTATGGGACAAACTTTCAATTGTAAGCGCGTGCAGCTTCTGCACTCTTTAGTGTGCCACACGTTTGTTGCGACTATGTGCAGACCCGCTTGGTGTCAACAAAGAGGCGTCGCAGGGTGTAGATTTGAGTGACAGCGACGGTGAGCATGACGAGCAGGTTGAGGCAGGACCAGAAGGACACGCGCCACAGGTTGTCCTCCAGAAGGTAGCGGTCACGCGCCTCTAAGACCCGCAGCACAGCCAGGATCTGACGGCTCCTCTTCAGGTGCTGGTACATGGAGTCCATGCTCTCCTGGAAGAGGATGAACAGCAAACAGGAGGAGATGGAAGTAAGTGCTGGGATGTTGTAGACATCAGATCATTCAAGTGTTGTCTGAAGGGGTAAAGCCCTGAGAGGCATGTGCGAAAACAAAATGTGTGATCCATTTGACCAACAAAAATAAAAGAGAAAATATCTCCTGTGTTTAAAGAGTAGGCGACACAGGTTTTGCCAGGATAATCTATATAAATCCGACCGTTTATTGTTGTAATACTCATTTTGGTCACAAGAGGCTGAAGTGCACCACTACCCCATCCTAGGACTAAAAGCAGCCATGTTTTATTCCATTACAATTACAGTTGAGTGTTACAGCACTTTCAAATAATCCTGACAAAACAAAAACCTGTCCACCAGAAAAAAGGAAGACATTTAAAAAGATTATCCTGGCAGAACCCTTTTAACCTTTTCATAAATCAGTAAATTAAGTAGTTTAGATCAGGCTTAGAAAATGCATTTCCAGAATTGTTTTCTCTCTTGCCTCTCAGGGCTTCTTTAGAAATCATGTGCAATAGCTCTTTTCCCTCTCACCCTGATGTCCTCTAGTTTGTACTCCACCATGCTCTCTGTCGCAGCCTCTTCCCCCCACACATCTTGGCCTCCGCCTACACCGCTCTGACTATTAATGGTCACCTCAAAGAACACCATCTTCTCTGAGAGTTTACTGAAGCTGTTGTCGAAACACAACCCGTAGTCCCCATCCTCTGTGGGATCCACCCTGCAGGAAAAAAAACAAGGTGTCAATTTTAAAATCTTTATGAATGTAGAGGAATTAACTCTTGACTGAAAGAGTGTTACATATAGCATTACATCAAAAGCAAGATGTTGTTGGAGAGCATTTAAGTGACCCACGTGTGAATGCCATCAGAACTCCTGAAGTCAGAGACCAGCCGGTGTCCGCTGGGTGAGATGATGGCAAAGCCAACATCCAGACCTGACCCAGCTATCACCTGTAAAACAAACAGAGGAGGTCGAGCTCACTTACCCAGAACTCACTCACATTTTCACTCCAGGCATGCAGCTCAAGCTATTTTATATTCAAATTAAAGCCCTCATATATACTGAGCAATAACTTTGCTGACATAAAAGGGTTTGGGTTAGGGAAACTCTCTTTTTCGCTATGCACTACTGCCCACTCTTTGCCCTGTAGTAAAAGAAGAGCACAATGTCAGACGCAGTTCAAAAGTCCTTAAAGGGATTCCTTGACTTTCTCAACTGACTTGTTTTGGCTGCAATATTCTCAAAAGTTGTGTCAGAGAGTACAGCTCCACAACATGAAGCATCCTTCGAGCCACTGTAGGAATATAGACTGTGTGTTGACTTTGTTAAAAGGCAGCAGATGGGTGAAAAAGACCTCTACGCTGTGTGAACTGCTCAAGTGATGATGACCCAGTAATTCCTGCCAGGCTCTTATCTGACTCCACGCTCAGAAACCCCACTGCAGGGCAGCCTTCACCCTAATACAACCCTGCAGCTGCCAGGGTGCAGCAGTAGTATGATGACTGTGCAATGCAAAGGTCAGAGATCATAACGCGTTATAAGACACTTGAGGATAATTGTGATTTTGAAATTGAAGCTTGGTAGGCTTAGTGCTATGTTTGAACAAATCAAAAACGGGAAGAACTATGACTTTGTATTGAGCATTTGAAGTTAATTATGGTGGCTATATATTTCTAAAGCATCATGTCATGTTTGATGAGAGTTTTTGCAGTGCGTGGAGAAGGAGAGTTTTTCCACCTCTTCTTCCTTATCTCAGTACAAGTGTCTTCAGCAACAGCAGCTTTTCTTATCTCTCTGCCTTCAAGACCAAAGTCCAAGGCTTGCTCACTTGTTTTTCAGTTAGTCATTATTCGCAAACTTGAATAAAGCTATTGAAAACTTCTAAAAACAACATAACACCGTCACTGTACCAGACAGACACGATAGAGAGACATGTATCATTTTACCTGGTATCCAACATCAATGCTGTCGTTCTTCGCTGTGGTTTGGTAAAAACACTCTTTGCTGCCAGCAGATAATAGAAACGTAAACTCCATGTCTTTGTTTAGCCCCAAACCCAAAGTCAAGTCTACAGTCAGAATTAAACAAGCCAGCAAACAGAGCTCTGCAGACACACTCGTCATCCTCCGCTCGCAGCGCATATGTCCATGTAATCCACTTGCACCAACTTTGAGCAGCTTTGTTCTATGTCACACATGCACAATAAAGCAACTTTACTGTATATCTGCAATCGCTGACTCTCATACTCCGACAGTTAGAAAATAGCCTGAATGAGTGGAGCCGCTATCTGTGTCGACCAATAGCGCTCTGCTGTCTGGACTGCAGCCACATGCAGAACTGACACGGGGTGACAAGGTGCAATACACACGACATGATGAGCCTGATGCTGCATGATGATGCCTGGAGTATAAAGGCCTGTACAGTGAGTAGGTACCTTTTGTAATATTTTTGAATCACTTCCTCTGACTTTTTCTTCAAAATATTAGTTTATTTCTACATTATGAGTTCCTTCTTACAAATGGTGTACTTGTCGTGTCCTCTTATATTCTGTAGAGGGAGCTATGGGTAAACACAGACAAGAAGCTGACCATACGGCCTCGACATAGGCATTAAGCAGAACTTAATATGGGTAAGTGAACAATTTGCAGAAGATCCTGTAGGGTACAATGCACATGCTGAACTGATGCATACCTAATCCATGAATCATGATGATTTAATGACTGAATTAATGTAGTGAGTTCTTTTTTCCCCACCAAATATGATCAAGTCAGTCTGGATAATTAGTTCATGTTTAATGAGTCATCAATTAATGCTTTTAATTAAACCACAGTTATATATATATATATATATATATATATAATAGCGCAGGAACTTGTCATCATGCATTGGTCCTGTATAGTAGCTTATATACAGTTAATATACATCAAGCTCAAAGAGATATTTTATTGGCAGTAAGAATAATATTTATACATCACAAATTACTTGAAACATTACAACAATTTACTTTTAAAGCTCTCTACACTGTCAGGCAAATATATCGTGGTGGGAGATTTCAACTGCACCCTTCATCCCTAGTCTTGTGGAATGGATAGTACCCATATGAGGACTAGAAAACTATTTGATCATTTTATTTTTTAATTAAAGAATTTGACAACATCCAACCCTGTTCCTGCTATTGTAGTGTCCATA
Source organism: Cottoperca gobio (assembly GCF_900634415.1). Classification (NCBI taxonomy): domain Eukaryota; kingdom Metazoa; phylum Chordata; class Actinopteri; order Perciformes; family Bovichtidae; genus Cottoperca; species Cottoperca gobio. The sequence continues at coordinate 7,465,940 of NC_041362.1, read as the reverse complement.
AAAGCAACTCTACAATAGATTAGAGCAAATGATATGCATTTTAAAAATTGACATATAGACAACAACGTTTAAGGATAAGGTGGTGATATCTCTTTTTGACACGCATCAGGAATAAAATGTATTTTTTATTGTAGAAGGGTATTAAATATTTTATATAATGACAAACCAGACACAGTCCTTCTCTCGCTTGATGTAGAAAAGGTCTTTGATAGAGTCGATTGGTCTCTCTTGATATAATCTCTCATTTTGGTGTTGGAAAGAATTTTGTAATTGGATTAGATTGTCGTTTAGTCTTACAACTCAAATTCTGACTAACAATCTGCTTTCTTTTTTACATTGGCAATAGAGCATCTGGCAATTGCTATAAGAGCAGATAAACAAATTAATGTAAATATATATATATATATATATATATATATATATATATATATATATATATATATAACCCATTCACGCAGAGGCTACCACACAAGGTGCCACCTGCTCATCAGGACTGATATACATTCACACACACTCACACACCGTTGGCCATCGGGAGCAATTTGGGGTTCAGTATCTTTCCCAAGGACACTTTGACATGTTGACCGCACGGGCCGGGTATCGAACCCGGTTTTCAGTTCAGTTTATTCAGCTCTGCTCTATCCTCTGCAACAAGGCTCAACGGTTTAACATTGTGGATAACAGAGTTATCATTTTATTAAGATTTAAACTCCATTTAGTTCAATATCTGTTGCTGTCACTATCATCTAGTGAGAGAGAGAGGAAGTGTGAACGCAGATATTTCAACATTGCTATTACAGTGAAGTGGGAGGGTGTGAATAGGGGGGGGGGGGGGGGGGGGATAAAGTGCATTGTGGTTGGTCTCGCACTTGGTGATTGTCGCCTTCTACCTTGAGTCTTCGTAACTGATCCACTGTGAGGTTCTGCAGCTGCATTGGAAACATACAGTATCATTTTGATGTGTGTAGTTACTCAGTGCAGACAGGTCATCAAAGCATCTCAGCTTTGGTGATCCATCTCAAGAGTTCTGTATCTCAGTCTGTTCTTTCTCTGACTGCCTCGGAGACATCTCCGCTTGAACCAACTACAAGTGAGCCCATCCATTTTGCTGCTTCTTCACGTCTCTCTGTCTCTCAAGTCTATTTGTCGTTGAACCAACAAGCTCTGACAACTTCTAGGGGATATTTCTACACAGAGAGATACAGAGAGAGCACTGCAGGTATGTCCACGAGTGGATATCCTCCTGTGTTTGTGGTGGACGCCTATGCCACCCGGCCTCCATTGCCGCCTAAGCTGAGCCAGAGACGACGGCATGCCGGGGCGACTCAGATCCTGCTGATCCTGCTGGTGAGCATGGCGTTGTGTGGCATGGCCATAGAAGCCTGCTTCATCTATCATCTCTATCAAACTGATAATGTGAGTATTACCACAATCTTTGAGTATGAAATTCAGCTTCAACATCTTATTTTCACTTCCAGTTTTCTTTTCTTATTGTCTAACTGTTTACTCTTACTTGCTTTCCGTCACCCTCAAACCCAAAACTCGTCTTGTTGGGGTTTTGTCGATAACTTTAATTTAATTATTCTGCTTTTCTCAGCAACATCTTGCTTTTTTCAGTATTACATATTTATATGCACAAATGGAATTATTTGAAGTGAATTGAATACATATTGATACTATTAAGGTAAAGTCTTTAGACAAAGATAAAATATAAAGATATAAATAAATAAAGATATAAAAATATGTGACCTCGGAATATGCAACATCATCATGAAGAATCATTCGAGCAGCACCCTTCATGTGTTAGTGATGAGAAAGTTACTTAACTTTGTGACTTTTATTGATTAAATATACAATACAAAGTAGAAAGTCAAGGACAATCACCATCTCGTAGCTTTTTAATATATGCTTATGACAGAGTCACATGCTACGTGTGGGAAACTGCCTGCTTTGCTTTCATAGGCCTGCGATAACCAAAGCGGAAACTCCTACAGTCCAAGAGTCAATTTGTGATTAAAGATGTTCCCATAGTGTCATGATGGAGTTATGGTGTGATGATTCTTTTTTATTTATGCAAAAAAAACTTATTACACAAGATTTCAGTATGGGGATCTTAGGTTTAGTGAAGCAAAAGACTCGTGATGGGAACAAAACGGAAATTTATTCCAATCATATGATTTTTTCTGAAAGAATGCTGACCGTGAAATAATTTCATTATTATGGGAACGAGAGTAGAGATGGAGAAGTCCGGCCCATTTACAAAAAAACTCCACTGACGTTCCACGGTCGACAGGATCATGCAGACTTGATGTTTCAGGATGCTGGATGGTCAGTGTTTTCACTGTATGACTCAGTTTCCTGTGGCCAGCAGTCACAGGGTATATGACCAGACCTTTTAACATCGAATCGCTGGTAAAAGCAATTGTAGACATCGGGGGAGACAAGGAAGTGGTCTATTTCCTGTAGCATGATCTACTTTTTGTTCATTACCAGAAAGATAGACCTGTCCTACATTGTTCTGCAGGAACATAACATCATAGAAAAACCAAAAGGGGTCCTTAAGAAGAATTTAAATTTTATGATTTAGCGAGATCGTAGTTTTTTTACATCCTATTTTAACAACTTGGTCGCATGTCCTGCAGTGATGATTGCATCTGCACACACACACACACACACACACACACACACACACACACACACACACACACACACACACACACACACACACACACACACACACACACACACACACACACTTCCTGTTCAGTTTACAAATATACAACTGAGTAGTAAAGCATTGTTCTTTTCATTGCAGGCCGACTCAGCATCGTCCTCTAAGCTCATTGCAGGTATGTCTCTGCACTTTTTACTCGATGAACATCACTTCAGTTACTTCATCCACATCAGTGACATTATGTCTTTTCCTCACACAGGTCAAGAAGTTACTTCTCCCACTGAAATTCACAGTCTTGTTCTTCCTCCTTCCAAACCGGTTGCACATCTGACAGGTGTGACCAGTGTTGATGTTCTTTCTATTACCATAATGCTTAAATAAAATACATATATGAGTACATTTCATGAATAAAATAAAGAATCAGACTTCATGTTGTTGCTGTTGTTTTTCCCAGGTGGACAAGATGTGGTTCATGGAAAGGAAATCATGGCATGGAGCATGGATGCAGAGCCTCTCCTCTATGAAATGGACTACAAAAACAGATGTATCGTCATTCAGAAGGAGGGGTATTACTATGTCTATTCCAAGGTTTATTTCTTAGACTTTGATGGATTCCACCACTCTGTTAATCGGAAAACTGATCGGTACGTTGGGAAAAGTATTCCCCTCCTGATGTCCAAAAGATACACAGAGATGTCCAGGGAAAAGCGATCCAACAGTTACATCGGGGGAGTGTTTCACCTCACAGTAGGTGATGCCATTTTTGTAGAAGTGAGCAATACCACAAAAATTGTGCGAAACAAACCCTTTGAGAACGTCTTCGGTATATTTATGATATAAATATCACATTGATATTTCACCAGGAATCTGAACATTTGCAAAAAAAAGTAAATAAAAGAAAGAAAAATCTCTATATATATGTATATATGATAGAATCCTTTCGAGGATTAATGATTCTCTTAGTAAAGAAAAAGTAGGTCGATAACCAGAACGATGTGAAAACCTCTTCGTGCCTCTTTGAGTGTAAGGAGGGTCCGGACCGTGCTGGTTTTCTTATTGGGGTTTTACAGTCTTTAATGCTAAAGTATGATTCACAGTATATGTCCTATTTCCTGTTTATTTGCTTATTTTGTACTTATTTTAAACGTAATTGTCTGAATGTTACAAAACGACTCGTCATAGATGGATTTTATTTTTTAAAACAACAACTTTCATATATTCTATTTAATTGTTACTCGTCACTTTACTCTCTTTGTTTGTAACAATGTAAATTTCCCCGTCGTGGGACAAATAAAGGATTTCTGATTCTGATTCTGATATTGTCTTACCTTCATATTGTGTGTGTCATATCCAGGCTTAAAAACATACAAACTGTCTCCTCACACATTTATTTTCATTCTTGCTGTAACAAACACGGCACACTAATATGTTTTGCTCCAGTGGTAAAATGAATGATATTATATGATTCTGCCATATTTATGTACAACAATGTATACAAACTATTGAAATAAACAGATAGTGATTTAAAAGTCCTGTTTGTTGGTTTCCTCAAGCCTTTTCTGAGGTCGTCATGTAGCTGAGCTCACTTCCTGCTGCTCTGCCAGATGAGTCGTGCAGCAGTGTTTGCTGAGGGGCCTCAGGAGTAGCAGTTTCACCCACTCTGTCCAACCGCACAACTCTCACAGTAGAGAAAGTCTTTCTTTTAATCGCACAGTGACACATAACAGCAACGTGACAATTGAACAAGAATGTGTTCGTGCTGTCCTACTGCTTTAACATATATGACTGTACTTGAGCTCAAGTGTTGAGAGGGATGGACGTCCTTACAGTCGAGAAGAAAGAGCGTTCTCATTTTATTCCTTTTTAAATGTTTCTTGTTCTCAGATCTCTTTTGGCAAAGAGATCGTAAAATCACTGAGATTAAAGTGAGATTAAACACAATATGAGTATACCACACATTCAGATCAGAAAACTTTTCTAATGTAATGATATGGATGATTGTTTTCAATGCATCACCATGGTGACACGCATGCTGAGACGCCTTGTACAAACAAAAGGCTTTATCACTCTTGTAAGTGTTTTTCTCTCTCTCTCTTCTGTATCTCATGCAGTTATGCTTTCCCTTCAGCTGTATCTGTTCGAAGAAAGAACACCCACAGAGTTGTATATTTGTAAACTGAACAGGAAGTGGAAGTGGGGGACGCTGTGTGTGTGGGGGGGGCAGCAGATTGTCTGACTCACTTTCCAACCCCAGACCCAGAGAGCAGTGGATGGTGAGCAGGACTGTGTGTGTGTGTGTGTGCGTGTGTGTCTGTGTGTGTGTGTGTGTGTGTGTGTGTGTGTGTGTGTGTGTGTGTGTGTGTGTGTGTGTGTGTGTGTGTGTGTGTGTGTGTGTGAGAGATTTATTTTCCCTGAGTAAAACACTCTGCCTTGAGACTAATTACAGTTCAGAAGTGTTTGCTATTTATAGACTGAATTCATAAGTAAACTTCTGTCAATGTCAAATTATCTGTCAAATCGTGGGCGGCCTTGACTCACACTTTTTATACAGTCTCCTTTCATGAATGCTTCTTGATGCATAGTGTAAGTCATTATCTTCCGACGCTGGTTGACCTGTGTGAGAGCCTGTATAGTAGCACAGGAGGGGGAGCAGTATCACCTGTGGTTAGGATTCATGTTGGGGTTTTTCGGATTTGGTCTAGACATGACTTTTATAGAGAACTTGTGTGGGATGACATCTGCCTATGATCTCAATCTAATTATAACAAAGCAGGGTTGTGTTATCAGCTATCTATCTGTGGAGAAACTGTCAACATGTTTTACACTTTCCTTGGAAATGCACTGCTACTTATTTGTCACTCAGAAGCCTTGTTTCCACACTGAACAATGCGTGATGTCTTGAGCAACATGTTTTGTGCAAAGCAAAACTAAAAGGTGGTCATGCTACGCAGCACAGCACACAGCTAAACACTGTCCCCTTGTGTTGGTCTGTAGATCAGGTAAAGTGGGTCCACTTGGCTGCTGAGTTTACGTAAAACACCCTTAACACAACAAATGCATACCTTTTGCTTACACGGGCTTGATCGTAAAATCCATTTTTCATCAATCATCTCACAAATCTTGAATTGTAGTGGTAGTGTGACATGTTTTACTAGCAGTTACTGGCGAGCCTGAAAGAGCATGTCATTCAATGATTACACATTGAAAACATGTCTGACATCACACACAAGCTCTCTCAGTGTCGTTTGGGTGGAAAGGAGAGTTTTCACAGAAGCTGGCACACATTCTTTACGCGGATACACAGCTCCTGTACATCTGCTTCGACATCAGGAAGTGCAAAGCAAAGGTGGGAACAAATCAACTCATGCAGATGCCCCTAATAAATGAAACAGAGTGGGTGGGAAATTGTTATAGAAATTTGAATTCAACGCCCAGGACCTCTCCTCCTCTGTGATCGAAAGCTGCGGTAGCAACAGCTAATAGGTTTCTGTTACCTCAATAACTTGGAAAATGTGTCTGGGCTCAGCAGTGATGACTAATATCATGTTCCAATGACCTTTTGTGTCGTGCATCTCTATTGTGATGTAGATCAGATATGATGTTGGATGTTTGTGTGAGGTGCAGACTTTTTATTTTGCTTTGTCAGTCTGGAGGGAATATTCTTCGACAGCATACGGCAGGGAGGGTCCCGCCCCCCGCCCCGCCCAGGGAGGGTGCCCCTCCGCCCCATCGTTCTGATCGTGACTCATTATCTGCGGGGTCCCACTTTCAACTTATGACCTCTCACTTTCACTTTTTATCTAAGGGTCTCGAAAATGACTCACAGTCAAAAGCACAAATTCATCTTTGTAATTTCATTCGCTCTGTTGAGCGCCATATTGGGGCATTTAAGCCCTTTTAATAAGATACACAGTATGAAGAAAATATATCTTCTTTATTAGAAAATGTTTTTTGTGGCAGCAGTTACAGCATATGTTGATGTAACCAGATGTAAAGAAGCAATTGCCTAAAAAATAATAATTGAGTACATAATGCCAGTAACGGACACACATCATCAGGGCTGCGACTAGTTCCTTGTTGCATTCAACACATGAAACAATCCGTATAAACCACCACGAGTGATTTCACGTGTCAGAATGTGTGATACAGGTAGTGAAGGAGATTTTTCTTTTGTCTTTTCACTTTTCACTTTAAATTTAGATTATGAAAATAGAAAACGAATGTATGTAAACCTGGTTCTTGAATGCACATGAATAAAAAAATGAATTCATTTAAAAAAAAAAAAATCAATACAGATTGTCAAAAGACCATAATATTTCCATAATACCATGTCTAAACAAACAAATATATTATTAATTATTATTAATAAAGAAAACTCTTACATACATTCCAGTGACTGACTAACAATATATGTCACATAATGACATACGGTGCCACACAGTGACATACATTCATTGGTTATTCGCTGACCAGCATGGAACTTTGTTAAATATAGCATGTGTACGGTATATATTTTAGGTCCAAACAATAAATAAATAGAAGATAAATATATAGTTCATACAGTTCAAAAGATATCAAGAAATAAATCAGCAAGTCGCAAATAGAAGCTGTGGTGCAAAATAACACAGTTCTGCCTAGTAGATGTGGCACTTCAGAATAATACATTCAACTACTACACATTTCAAAGATAAGAAACTCCAACAAGGCGGGGGAGGGGGTGGGTTCACTCTGAACACCTGCTTCACTGACTAAAATGTCCTCCTTGGTCACAGTTATTTGAGAAGCAATGAGAATTTTGCTTTTCTAATCTATTTACTTACAAAAGCTGAGTGTGACTTTGAACAGGTCTTTACTTGCACTTAGCAGTGGAGCGGATTTGTAGTGATGACATCAACCACAGACCAATCCTCATGCTGCTATATATTTACTTTACTTGCCAAACATAATTAGACATTGAATCAATTTTAAATGATGTTTTAGGGTGGATTTTTCTTTTTTTTTTAGTAGACCAGAATCTAAAGGGTGTGAGGTGGCCTTCAATGTTGAATCCAGCCCTGTCATGCATTCTCTGTGACTCAGTCAACACACTGATTTGCTGATTTGATCATCCAGAGGCAATCACAGATGTGTGTTTGGTAACAAGAGAACAATAAGTACATTCTACCATCTTTGCACCTGAGCAGATCCCAGAGCTGGGAAGACGCCCTGGAACATGGCAAGGATTTTAGACTATAGATATGTATTGTATCAGAGCTGCATCTTAGGCCTTTTCAAGAAAATGATATCCAGGTGGGTAAGAGATTCTGTATCATCAATGATTTCATCAGTGGTTGGCCGATTGACGATGACCTCCAGCGTGTCACCGTCATAAAGCTCTTCTACTTTGCCGAGGAGGCCTGTGCTGCAGGTGTTCCTGTTAGTCCATCCCTGCAGGATGACTTTGTCTTTGGACTTCAGAATGACTGTGTACTTTGATCCCCATGTTTGATTACATGTAGACAGTGTCACCTGAAGATTTAGGAAGAAATATCCATCCTCCTTTATTTTCAGAACGGTTCCTCCGTTTTCTTTTGAAACCAGGCTTTGATCTTCATTCCTTGTTACCCATGTTATTTTCCTGTTGACTGTGGGTGACACAAACGTTGCTATTAGCCGTGAATCAGTTTTGTTTTAACTGCATTCTGAATATCCTGTGAGGCAGTAATGATCACCTGCCATGCTGAAATGTGTGATGAAATGACATGAGATGACCTTTTATCTGCTAGACATTATGTGTACCTGACCTGAGTATGGAAATACTTAAAAAGAAATAGCTTTACCTTCAGCAGCCTTAAAGGTGAGCATTTCGACATTGCCCAAGAGAAGCCTATGCTTGGAGGGGGACTGTTGAAAGAGAAAGAGATCCATTAATCTCAGAATTTTAACTGTGAAGCGTGATGCCCACAGGGCTCCGACAGTGACAGACCAACTACATAGAAGTTACATTTCTTTTTAAACGTGGAGATGAGACTACTACCTCCATTTTAAAAGTGAGAAGAGAATAGATCATACAGTATCTTCAGAAGGAAAATGAAGAGACTACAGTTTAGTTTAGTGGCATTTCCCCGAATGTGGTAATGACGTCACTGTGCTTCCTCCAAGAATGGAGGAGAGCGGTTAGACTGCCTGTCATAAGTAACTCAAGAAGAAAAGTTATTTGATAGAGCTGACTGGTCTGCAATATTTGTCTTAATCACCATGAACGTGTGTATTGAGATTGTGAAGATATATAATAGACACCACAGTAAGGTCAATAGGAGAAGCATAAACGTATATATATCTTACCGAAATTGTATTGTTGGCCTGGAATTGCATTGGGCGCGCTGGTGCTACAGTACTACTGTTCTGAACCTGGAGAAGGAAACAGAAGCACAAAACATGCTCATAGAAAGAAAGAAATAATGATTCATGATGTTACAAGAGGGTTTTTGAAAAACAAAAGTGACTGAAGGTTGACCTGATTCGAGGTGCATCTCTGAATGGCATCGCTAAATGTGTCAATGCTTAAACAACATGCAAAGCAGAGTTTATCAAAAGCAATCTCCTGTCAAGTATTTACTCTACACTGACAGTTAACACATTTGCTTAGTAGTCACCAGAACGCTAGACATACATTTCCTTTAAATGATGCTCCATTGCAGGTACATCAGCTTCAAATAGGTCAAATCCTTTATGTGCAGAACAATAGCTTCAAATAAGCCAAATACAGAAACAATAGAATACAAATTCAACTATTAGCTACACATAAGCCAAACCAATATAAGTGCAACACACAAAGAACAGTTTCTAACATTTCTATCTGAACATTATGTAAGAGCTTCCACGGTTAAGGAGTCATACATTGGGGGTATCTGTCACCAGCTGCAGACCACAGGCAGGGGTGTCTTTCTCACCAGCTGTGCTACTACCAAGACCACAAGAACAGCCGCACTGCACAGGTGTTTTAACATACCAGTGCTGACATTCATCCAATGCTCTGTTAATTCATTCAAATGTGATGGTACAACCAGTGTACACGTTTTTCAAAGTAAAGTTTGTATCTCATCGTTAACACCCATACAGTTCTGTGAATTCAACCTGAGGATATTTCTAAGAGGTCTTACCGGGCTGTGATGTCCGGCTGTGAAGAACAGGGTGATGAACACAACCTGGACAATGGAAAGGACGGTGATCCACAACAGGAGGACATGGATAAGGGAATGCTGGGTATGCTGAGGCATCGTCAGTCCGACGGCAGAGCTCAGAGCGGCCTGAGCCTGGGGAGAGCACGAAGACAGATGTGAAGAGCTGACGACTGTGCAGGTCCTGAGTTTCCTCTGTGCACCAAAGCAGTGTGTGTTTGTGATTGTGTGTGTGTGTGTGGTTGCTTCCTGAGCTCAGTGTATGCATATGATGATGATGCATTGATGTCTGACTGTGTTCTGCTGTGCCCTGAGTATCTATAGAACACAGAGGAATACAGACGGTACTTCCCCTCTATGTTATTGAAGGCAAACACAGAAGGCCCAGATTCTATCTGCATCTTGGGACTTGCCCTTTACTCTTACTCACCACAATTTATGCACAAATGAGGAACACAACTTGTAGGAGGAGAAGTAGTGAAGAACTTTGACATAAATCCATTCCAAAAAGTGTCATTGAGTTCCTTATTTATGATGAGACTTTATGACGAGTTGTTATCCATTATCATTTCCCTTTTTTCTCTGTATGTCTTTATATTAAATATGGTAGAATAATAGTATTTACCATACTTAAAGCTCAGCATAATATCCAGAATGTGAGGTAGGGATTGATTAGAACAATAAAACAAGAATGAAATGTATTAATTCAGCATTGAATTATTTATGCTTTCAAACAGTAATGCTAGATTTTCGCAGCTTATTTCTCTTTTTTTTTTTCACAGTAGAAAGATCTCTGTAGAGATCAAATGAATACAAAGTATATGAAAATAAACTATGGTGAAAATCATGGACATGAGAACTTCAGAATCTATTGCATCCCAGGAGGAAGTTACTCCCTGACTGTGTGAAAGCTTCTTTAAATGTTCAATTAACAACATGTAGTGAATAATGTCAAACTAAATGTCACACTCATACACAGTGGTACTCACAAAATGTCATGATATGGTGTTTACTAAATTCCCACCTGCATCTGACTTCTGGTTAAGGTCAGTGAACTTGGTTTCACTTTTTATGTTTGTACTTTGCTTGGGGAAAGTTTCACAGCAGCAAAACAGGATGGGCTTCAGTTCAGGTATGTGTCATCATCAGACTGACTATAGGACTTGAAGACAAAATGACACCTGCGTTAGGTTACTTTTATTACTGGCAGTGGTCAAGTATCACAATAACAAACAACATCCCCAGACGTGTTCATTCACAGTGGTTCAAGCCCTTGATGTGCACTGAAGAATATTAGGAATATCATATGAATCAGACGGGAAAAGCAGAAGAGCGAGTCAGCAGTATTGAGTCAAGCACATTTAAGTCATAGTGAGATTTCCTTGACGAAAACAACGAGGGAAATTAGATTGTTTCAGCAATTTTTGGAGCTTATCTCTGCATTTTCGAGTGATGAAATACTCATGGAAAAAAAACGCTAGACCAAATGTGATAACCCTGAATGAATCATATAAGTGGCACAGAGGAACCCTGGTGTAATTCAAAACTTTTTTTCAAAAGGAAATCTCATCAAACAGTATATTTCCGAGTGGGTGAAGATGGATACTTGGGATGATTGGCCTAATAAATAGCGGAAACAGTGACGTGTCGTGGCAAAGGAGGATGGAAAACCAGCTTGGGTGATGACACCATCATATATATTGTCATAGACTGACAGTGACTGCAATACACGTACTAAACAAAACACATGGTGGAGACGTTAAATACATTACTACACCATCTGTCCCTAATCCCTAATTTGACGTTCTTTAATACACATCACAACATTTCATCAAATTAGTAGAGGAGGAATCGTTGTGACTCCAACCATTTTAGGTCAACTGTTTAGTGACTTCACTGTTGATACAGTATGTTTACTTCCTCTGATTTACAGACCACTAAATGATGATTTACAGCCACCTAGTGGACAAAACAGACAGACAGTCAGACAACGAAGACATGAAAATGATGAGGCAATGAAACTAATTAGAATATGCTTTATGCTTTATGCTTTATCACTCTATGTAAAAGTGTTACCTGGTGTTTCACTGCTTTTACTACATCAGTGAGGGATTCTCCTAAAACAAGCCGCAGGTGGTAACACAGCTGTGGCGCAGACACTTGTTTACAAAGCTGCTTATACGTGCATGAAAAGTAATAGAAAATACATTTTCTGATTAATATATGTACAACTCTGTAACTCTATATGTCACCTTTAGAAATGACATGCTTACGTGTGTCTACAAGCTGTAATGGAGAATGAAATCTTTTTTCACTTCCCTTCCTCTTTTTTCTTTTCCATCCGTCACTTTCTTTTTCTTATTTACAGGTTTTTTGTAAATATCAATACACGTTTCATCAGCTGCACACCATCTTTAAAAAACAGGAATTGAAAACAACCATTTATTTTGAAAGTAGGGGCTATACCAGCAGGTAGATTTTGACATGTTGGTGCTTTACATTAGCATTAGCAATTAGTTTTGCGAGGAAGCTCTGGACTTTATAGTCTATTATTTTATATACAACTCATAAATAAACTCATAAACAAACATGAGAACATTTTTCATTTTGCTAAATACAGTGTCTTCCTTTCCCATTTTCTATTTCAAGTTTAAATTTAAACTTTCTCAGAGTGTTGTTTATTTGTTTGCTACTATAATATCAAATGCCTTTTTCAATGTATTAGGCATTTCATAATGGACCAATAATTCCTCATAGTGGCAGAAAATACTATTTTATAGACCAAACAATATATTGATTAATAAACAATTATAATAATTGTTAGTTGAAGCCCCAATTCATGTGTGGAAACAACAAGAGGCAGTTTCAAGTTTCGCAGTTTCAAAACGCTGAGAAACCTTTGAGAAGCTAAAGCAGCTGTGCTTCTGTCTTCACACCAGATGGCAAGAATCCTCTTACCCACAGTCTGCTACACACAGAGAGCAAAGACATAACTAATAACGGCCACGGTGAAGTGAAACCGCTGTTTTTTCAATACCTTCACGCTGAAAGTAAAAATTATAATAAAACATATTATAATAAATTGGTCTGATGTAGTACACGTATTCTCATTGCTAATGTGTTATTTGTTAATTTTATATAAATATTTTAAAGAAAAATAATGTCAGTTCTTTCTAATAGCTTCCATGTAACATGATCCAACTATTTGAATGTAATACCAAAAGGGACCACTACACTGGACACACAGGACACCTCTATTCGTGTGGGATTTTAGTGCTCTATTTTATATAAATATTATAATGAAAAAATTTGAAATGTTCACCCAAATAACTTCCATGTAATGTGACCCAGTGACTCAAATTGAATACAAAAATGTATCAATAGACAGGACACACAATACATCTCATCTATATATGCAATAAATCCATGTAAACGAAAGAGAGACGGAGCAGCGACCCCCTACTACAGATGTATAAAGCAGAGTTACATATTAAACTGGGCCTATAATATCGGGTGGCCTGATGTGCTGAGTTTACACACACCTTTGCATGATGCATACAATACTAAGCTATTAAAATAATAATTATGGACAGATTCATATATGTATAGCCTACATCATGTCTAATGTTAAACATAAAGCATAGTGTATCCTTAAGATCAATTTCTTAGCTTATTATTTGCAGATTGGATTCATGTGAGTGTAATGTGTATTTTCAGAAAAAAACTGTTCAACTTTCAAAACATTATAAAACTATATTTTGGTGGCCCCCTTGCAGTAACTATGAGAACCCCCTAGGGGTCGCGGATCCCCTGTGGAATAGTGTGTAGTGCATTGGCAGACAATCAAACAGCAGTCAATATTGTGGAAAATAAAAATGTAATTGCCAGACACTCTTCTATGTATAAGGGCACAGATGGTGCAATAAATAGGATTTAATTTAGTTTAAACTACTAACTTTTCTCCCCTCTGAGTAGCCTACCTAGGCTATATTAATTGTTAGTGTAGATTATACAGGTTATCGATGTTAGGGGTGTCAGCCTATTGAAAAGTGTTGCTGGTGTTTCTTTCCAGCAGGATTTTCGCAAACCAAAACAAAATCTGCTTAAATCTGCGTTATATATCTGGAGAAGGTCAGAAGCTGTATGTGGGACGTGTCCTCACGTGGGTAGGACAGTTTAATAGGACAGGGACATCTCGTGAAGAGCAGCAGTCATTACCCAGCTGTCAGGTCAGCTGGATCGAACATGTTGTGAGGTCCAGACTCATCGTTACACATTGATTTTGTTGGTTTTTACCGCGGGCTGCAGCTGCGTCAAGTCAAACAGAATAACACCGGAAACGATCCAATTTTCTACCAAAATAAAGGTTTCACATTTACTCCACCGCCGGCCAAGGTAACAATCACAAAGTTCGAACTTTATTTTGAAAGTTTGAAGCAAACGTTTTATTTTTCATTCATGTTTGTTTGACGTACATGTGAATGCTGGTGTGTTCAGGACGTTTTGAGAGCAGAGTACAACACGCTCCCACTCAGAAGAAGTTTGTTGAGAGGTGTAACAAGAGTTGAAGTTTACTCGGATGTTTGTGTTCCCTCTTAATTTCCAATTAGCCTCCATCTTCTTTCTCTGCACTTTTGCTTTTTGATGACAAACGTGTAACCTCAACTAGCGGTTGGTTTTGTTAACCAGGGTGCTGCTGTCAAACTTTCGTTGACATGGATTTGTTGCACCGACGAAGGACGGACTGAAAAGTTTGGGAATTACCATCATTCACCAGCGAGCTTCAACAAAACGGACCTTTTTTTTTAAATAAGCTGTCATTAACTTTTTTTTTTTTTTTACAATAAGACATGCAGAAGTTGAATTCCTCCGGTACCCACTGCAACACGCTGCCCCGGGACGCGGAGCTCCAGCTGCGGTTAGCTGACAGTGGAGGAGCCGGGGACGGGAAGGAGAACGGCGGTGGGAAGCATTTCCTCTCCCAACCTGAGGAGGAAAGCTCGTTTTGCACCAAGAGGAGAATGCTTGTCGGTTTGGATGTTATATGCCTTTGTGTTGGTAAGAATATGTGTATTTACTTATTTTCAAATCAATGTTTTTGACCTTAGGCAAACAGGTTGTTTGTTTAACTACTAATATAAATACACTGAAAACACTTAATCACTTGTCCTTTTTAAAGCTTTTAATATTCACTAATGAACTTTTAATGTTTTTTTAAAAGACCCACACACTTCTTGTCTGTTAATTGATGTGTCAACACGAGCTTTGTAGATCAAATCTTTAGAGGTTATAAGGAGGTTAAACGAAGTTGGCTTCCAGGAGAAAAACACATTGCATGGGGATTTGTTAAAGTTAACGAAGCTGCAAAGCATTTTTCCAGAAGTCAAATGGAAACTGTTCAAACGAAAACTGAAAACTTTCAGCTCGTTCCACTCTGTGCACGTGGGGGCAGGAGGGAGGGGGGGGGCTTCAGCTGGCAGGAGCTGAGTTGTCCCGGGAATTCATCTGTTCCCATGGTTACTCCCAAAGTTCCCGGGAGAAGAACGTGGGAATTGGGGATAAAAAACATGCTTGTGTTCTCGTGCCGAAAATTACCTCTGTTCACTGAGCCCCCCCCCCCCCCCCACCACTCCCCCACCCTCGAGACCCCTCTCACTGCAGCGTCACTGAATGTCAGCCACACATCTTTTACAGTGCTCAGCTGGAAGGCTGCACAGGTTTATAATTCATAATAAAATGAACCACCAGTTTTCACAAGGACAATTAGAAACATCAGTAAGAACATGTGGACAACAACTCAGAGGCCACTGACATAACCATAATAAAGGAGTGGTCAAAATTAGTTTCGCTATTAGTCTATAATGACATTGAAGTTACTAATAGATTACGCTTGACAGTGGATTTGAAAAGCTAATTGTGACAAGTAATAATTGTTTTTGTCATAAAGTAATTCAACAATCGTTTCTTTTTCATTTTATCGTCTACTTTTAAAATGTTCAAAACTAAAGACTATTTTCTATCACAACATGATGACTTTTTACTTATTTTGTTTAACCAGAGCTCTTTTTATTCTCTATATAAATATATATATATATATATATATATATATATATATATATATATATATATATATATATATATATAATTTAAACTTATAATGGAGGAAAACAAGCAAATGTTTAGTATGTTTACTTTATAAACGGCAAACAATATATAGATGATACTGCTGTCAAACGAATCCGAATCACTATCCATCATGTACACATATAATATCAGAGGCCTGTGTGACCTCTGTGGGAAATTGTATCAAGTTTTGATTCAATATCGAGCAGCACATTGACATTATGTTAGCTAGAACTACCACAGTCGTATGAGTTGAGATTTAATATGATGATGCCTTCATAGTTAATGTATTACTGTAATAAGAAAAAGTTTCCAATCCTTTAGTTACATAAATGTGTTAATTATTAGCATTAAGATTAGTGCCCATAAGTAAGTTAAAATAAGTCCCAAATAAGTTAAATTGTATTATTAATGTATTTTTTGGTGACCTGTAGTTTGTTCATGTAATGCTTGGTAGAACTGTTTTAGTTCAAACTACAGAATAGCATCATATTATAGGAACTTTCATTTGTAATGTCACAGAAATGTAGAGGAGACACAGAAACAATATTTCTCTCTTAAATGTTGTGGCTAAACTGTGAATACTCCAGTGAATAGCCAGTACCTTCAGAATTGTATTGGACTCTTACAGGATGTAATCGGGGTAATCCCTGAAAGCCAACCGGTGGTTCCTGCTGTACTTGATTGTGGTATTCATTGAGATTGTAAAATGTCATCAGTTGCATGTTGTCATCTCGCATGACTATGATAGGGTTGTGTGAGTGCTAAAAGAAGGAAAAAAACAAGTGTTGTTTGAGTTGTTAAGCGGACCGGCAGCAAGCACGAGAGCCGGAACCCGTCCAGGCAGACTGACAGGTCTCAGCCTTGTTGGCAGTTAAATCATAGAAAGTAAGCCAGAAGACAAAACGACAGTGCGAGGCAGACAGCTTCATTGCCGTTATTCTTAACCCCTGCAGGTATGCTATTAGCTGTTCACTCTGCACACTTCTCAGCAGCTTTGTTTTATGTTAAGGAAGTGGTAAGCGATATGGCATCAGTCAGCACAAGGAGGAAATGGTCTCTTTCAGTTCTCCTCCTAAGACTCACACTCGGCACGCCACTTGCTTTCTCGCAAAATTGCGTGCCCTGACCCTTCTTATTCCCCCTCGGACTAGATTACAACACTGAGACTGACTCACTGAGCTTCAAACTGGTCACAGCTGAGAGGACTTAGAGAGTCACTTAGTCTTCCTTTGTATAGTTAAAGGATTCCACCTTCTTGCCATGGATGTAACAATCGCAAAAGTTCTGGTTGGATTTGATGACCACATTTCCATTTACAATTTATGATTTTCAACATTATAAAAGCATAAGGTAAGGTTTGATCTGCAGCAAAAATAAACTAAAGAAAAAAAAGTGCTTTTTTTATCAAGCACAATCAGATGTGCTGACAAAAATAGTCGTTTCAGTCATCTCAGGTCGATAGTTGCAACACTCGTTAAACATCACATGTGGGGAAATGTTCACTATGTGTCCTGAAATGAGAGCATAATATTTGACAACATAATACAATGCAATGTATTCTTACTCCCTTTTTCTCGCTGCCGGGAGATCTAATTGTCTATTAGATGACTTACAGATTTCTGACGGTCTGCCTCCATCATGCCTGTCTCTGCTCTGTTAACCATCATGTCAGTTACCAGCCAGAAGTCTGACCTTGACTCATATGTGGGCTTTCAACAGTGAATGCCTTCACTTTGTGGAGATGAATTGGTCCCTTTATTTAGCTAAACCCTCTTATCTCTGACTAACCCAAATTTCCCTTAAAAATGCCCTCACCAGATTCCCTCAGACGGTTGACCCGCCGGCATTACTCATCCTGTTAAAGAGGCTCATTCACTACTGTAACTGTGGAATTTCACCCTGAAGCTTCCCTGTCCTCATTATGTTATCAGCTGAAGAGGGATTCCACAGCGATCTGATGTTTTCACAGCCTCTCCTTTTGTGTCAGTTTATGCCACATTTAAAGTGGTGGCATAAAGTTCGAGGCATTATGAATTCCCTTTTAATTAGTGTGCTGTGGAATGCTGGGATATTGAGGACATTAACTGAGGCTTTGACTCAGGTTACCTGATCATACTCTTACTCAACACCGGGCTTGCTTAAACAGTGTTGTGCTCCAGTAACAAAGCAGTGTTGTTTATGGCGTTGTTCTGACATGTACATGATGGATGCTGCACAGAGATGGATTGTTCTGGTTCAGCTCAGTGTCAGTAAGTTCCACGTAAAGCTGCAGGTTGCAAGTGTTTGCTTGTAGTGCGTGCATGAATTCCTGATAGGACTGTAGGGGTTTTCCTGGGACAGAGCTGACAGAATCTACGCCCTGTGGCTGCATCTAAGATCTAGCGTCCAGCCACCCAGGGGTCAGGAGGTGTCGGTTGTTTGTCATATCAGAGCATGCAGGGACAGGCCTCGCAGCCCGCACTGCTGTTTCCCTCCTACACAGGTGGTCCTTACTCTGTCGACAGCCCAATAAAGCCAGTTATTTGCTCTCTTAAGAGTAATTGGGAAATGATTGGAAGTGGCACTTGAAGCCCCACTATTATCTTCTACAGCTTAAAGGAACACAATGATGGCCACAAGGCTTGACCTTCTTGTAGAGGTTAATTAAAAATAGTTTCATACTTGATATGCACGAGAGGTTTGGCTAGCTTACAAAAATACAAAAGAGAAAATGATGGTTGATAAACTGCATAGATTTGTTTTTGTTTTTTTAAAGAAAATGATTTAATTCTATAGTAAAACCAGATTTATTTTTGGATACTATAGAAAGGGAAAAATGGAATCGGTTGATTGCTGTTATGTGCAAGTGTGTGTTGTTGTTCTAGACGTGAAGCAGCATGCCAGGACGAGACGGCCGGTATCTACCTGAGTGATCTGAATTCTAATAGGTCTCCCTCTTTCTATCATTTGCCAGCCTCTCCTTTTCCCTCTTCTTTTCTTCAGACAAACTCTATTTTGAGCCTGAAGGTGTTCCAGCAATGTAGTGAGGTGTGTGAGTGTGTGTGTTTTACGTCTTCATGTGTGTTTTGGGAGGGCGAGGAGTTTATGATTCTTGGTTCTGTTCTTTTGGCAGAGAAAGCTGCCAAGTGAGTGAGGCAGCAACAGGCCAGCATGTCACAGCATGTCAGTGCGTATAGGGCCAGGAATATTAACTCCTATGTGTGTGTATTTATGTGTGTGCATTCTTATGAGTGTAGTGTGGGTGTGGGAGTTTGTGTGTATGCGTCATCGTGGCAGCTAACACAGACACACTACTACAGCTGCCATGTGCGCGCTGTTTGTTGACAAATTTGCCGGTCCTGTGTTGCTGCGCATTTTAGGCCCTGATCAAACACGCTCTGAAGTTATGGAACACACTGGCGTCACTCTGTGGCTGACAGATGGAGGGCCATTAAAAATGGCTCAGTGAAATCATTAGGGAGTGGAAGAAGTGATTTCACTTACTCTCTCTTGTTAGCGTACTAATGCATCTCCTTCCCATCTGACAGCACTGCAGAGGTTCAGGAATCCATTAGCTGCACCCTTCCTTAGACAGACTATATGGGCACATGTACTTTGCTGTCAATACGTCTTCCTTCACTCATTAGCACACCGGGGCCGGTTCAGGTCGTGGAAATGTCTCAGTTGCCTGAAGGCTGAGCGGCAAGTAAGAGCCTAAAAGAGTGAACCGCCCTGAGGTGGGAGAGCAAAGTCAGGCGTAGAACAGCTTAAGGATCTACAGTAGGGGTCGGAGGTCAGACCCAGGGGCGCCCGAGGGATCTTATCAACAGCTGTCTGTTTATGTCCTCGTGAGGAAGTAGCACTGAGAAGTATAGGCAGCAAATAGCTTCAAATGTACTTTTAATGAGGCTGCTGCAATCGTCTACTCGATGACGGTTCCATAAGTTCCCAGGGTGGTCCATAGGTATTAGCCGTAATGACTAAACAAAGATGTGTATAGAACGCTAATGTTCAGTGCTCATTAGCTAGAATGGGTTTGGAAAGCTTAGCATGGAAGTATGTACCTGAATCGGAATACAGGCCCCGCCTTTGCGTCTGTCAGAACTAATGACTTGTACTCTTCTGTCTGTCCCCCCCCCCCTCCATAAGGAGACATAGACAGCCCCCCTTGGCGCCATGGTGTGGTTACCCATCATCTGCACCATTGTATCAGCGTGTCAAAGCTCACCTGCATGAGCCTTCCCTTCCTTCATCCTCTCAAACTCCGCTCTGAAGTTGTTCCAACTACATGTTCCCCTGCTAACCAAAACACAATCAGGCTGCTCCATGCCAAATCCCCCCATCCTCTCCCCCCAGTCACAATTACAACCCTCTGTTGTTCTCACATGGCAGACCGTCAGCCCTCATCTCACTGCGCACCTTCATACCGCAGAAACCACCAGAGCCCCTTTAAAGTTTTCCAAGGTACATACCAGAGTTTCTTTTCCCTTCTGAATCAGACAGGCAGACAGACAGACAGACAGGCAGACAGGCAGACAGGCAGACAGGCAGGCAGACAGGCAGACAGACAGACAGACAGACAGACAGACAGACAGACAGACAGACAGACATACAGACAGCCCACTTCAAACCTCACCACTCTTGCCCTGAGCTCCAGAACCGGGCTCCAGGAAGCAGGCCAGTGAAGTGTGGAGAGAACAGAAGCAGCTGTGGGAAGCATGTCTCCACTGGCCAGCTGCAAGAGAAACAGTGGAAGGGGCATGCAAGAGCTCTCCTGGTGCAATGGTGAAGTGTAAAGCAACAAAGGCAGTTGGAAATACCTTGCTCACAAGAAACATTTTAGTTTACACACACCTGATATGATAAATGAAGCAGCGGGTTTATACTTAAACAGGTTGTATGGAGTCCAGCAAGAGTAGACGCTGATGATAGCAGATGGTTAACAAAGAGCCAAGACTGTTGTGGCTTCTCAGTCCCTCTTTGTTATTCACTGATTAGTCTCTTTGTGCTGCCATCAGGGCAGACAAAACTCTCCTGAACGATCCATCTTATTCTGGGAAAAAATGAATGGGTGTGTGTCAGTACAGGGGGCAACAACTCACCCTTAACCCACCTCTCCACTACCTGGATTCAGCCACCAAGGATGAACAGGATTAACCACCTTTTAGGACACTCACATACACACACAGTGCTTTAATTGAGTTTGTGGCAGTTTATGGTTGGCAGTCATAATCACAGCCTTAGTGCGGATGACTTCACCTCCTGTGTTTGTGTTACCTGCCCGACTACAACAGTGTCTGTGTGCTCTTTTGTGTGCTTGAGCTTGTGTGATGGTGCATACAGTCTCTTCACTGACTGCCTCTTCAAACAAAGACTTTTTTTTAACATCAGGTGAAACATAAAAGACTTGAGAAGAACAGATCAAGGCTAGCTCATGGAGACAGCTTTGTGCAGTTAAAGTCATTATGGCGCAAATAATTGTACAAGCCCACCCAGCCCAACTGGAGACCACTATTTATGAGCATGTTAGGCAGGCCGTCACACTGCCTCTTGTAATGTCGTTACCAGGGTTTGCGCTCGCAAAGATTTAATTTACGACACTTCAGGGTTCAGTTCGGTTTACTGTTTTCTTTTGCAAGGTTGACTTGAAGGTAAACAAGCATCCTAAACTTTAGATGGGAAACATTGGCACATGCAAGATGGTGAGGGGCCCGGCGAGGGTGGACCACCCCTGAAGGGTTCCGTAGCAAGCCTAGTCCTGAACTGCAGGCCAAATGGACCTGTGATGACAGGTCACTCACTAATTGTCTGTCCTACAGTTTCATCAGAGGGCGAACGTAGAACAAGGCTGCACAGCCAAACATTATTGAGCGTGATGAAGCAGATGGTCATTGCTGTGGCTCAGATATAGCTTTAGGCCAAGTGTCATGCACATCTATTAGGATGCACAGGCTGTTTGTCTGACAGCAGCAGCATCCAGCAGTTCATTTAAGTGTGTGATAGTGAATAGGCTGTTTGCTTCAGTGCACGTCTGTTTGGCTCTTGCGTGGTTTATTTGGTTGGTTAGTTTTTTTTTTCCCGAGGTGCTGGTGGGTTTGTTTGGTTGTCTGTTAGTCTATGTGACTGTGGGTTTGGTTTCTTTGCATCCCAGTGTGGTTTTTATGTGAATGTGTTGAGTCTGTTTGTGTGCTGGGGATATTCTGCTGGTTGACGTGGGGTCGTGTTTACAGAGCGGGTCCCAACAGAGCTCAGATCTCTGACCCTCACATTCCAGAACCACCACTAATCGCCTCCGTCTGTTGTTCTCTGTGGAGAAACCCTTGCTGCATCTCTCTTGGCTCCATCTCTCCAGTTTTTTCTCACCCCAGTATTACCACCCTCACCCCCATTTGCCAGTTTTCTATCCTCCCGGCCGTGCATTTCAGCGTAGCTTTTAAGTTGAAGCTTGTCGACGTAAAGCTTTTCGATGAATAACATGTCATCTGCCCTATTTCGTTGCACTTTCTTTTTTGTATTTCTTGCTTTTGGTTGTTGTTGTTCTCCTCTCAGAGTGAGCTCATTCTGGGCTGTGGTCATAGATGTGTAAATTAGAACCAGAAGAGTTTCTCAGAGTGAGGCACATATCCCCTCTGCTCTCATTCCTTCTCTTCTCTTCTCCTCCCTCCCTCCTTCTCTTCTTTCCCCCCTTCTTTCTTTCTGGCCCTTTTGACTATTTGAAAGCATTCCTGCTTTGAGTGTCAGACCCAGCAAGCAGCACATTTTGGCCTGGCTGTGTGAGCCGACCCACTCCTCCACCTCCTTTTGGGTCCCCTCGCAGGCCTACTCGGCCTGGCTCTTTTGAGCATGTCTTGGCCAGGTGCAGAGATTTGCTCACAGCTGCCTGACAGATGATGTGAGGGTCTCTGGAGTGTTTTCATGTCTTGTTGTGAAAACTGCTTAATGTAGTTGTAAGTCATAGAGGTTGACTGTGACACAGGAGCTTGTCATTTGTATAGGATTGTGCGGATACTGAACAGCTTTGCATGTGGTTTCTACTAGCACCGTTGCTTTGCTTTTTATTTATTGTACAGAGCTGAGAATTTGTGACACTCCAGTCGAGGTGAATTTGGTGGATTTGTTTTATTCATAGGCTTTGCACACAGCTTTACCACAGCAGAATGATCTTTGGTTCACGGCCATTAGTGCCAAGTCTGTCCGTGGACTTCATGCAAAAATCTGAAAACAACACAAGCGACCAACATTGGCAGGTTGAGGTCATAAAATATACTGCTATCTGGCTCAGCACTTTGTGGTTCCCATTAGACATCCATATGTATTGAAAACGATCCCTTAAAATGCCCATGTTCCTACTGTAACCGCAGAGTGCGTGGTGCTTAATAGGGAATCTGTCCATTACCTCTCTGCCAGAGCAGCAGAATATTGATTATTGAGAGAGGACTGTCCATATTGTGGAGTTTGATGGGGATTTAGAAAAGTCCTGTTAATATTTGCCTCACAATTGACCTCCTTACATTCACAGCTTGTTCACGTATAGCAAAATAAATGGTAAATGATGTGCTTTATGTTGCAACATTTAAGTACAAAAAAAACACCCCGAAATATGATCAAGAAATACATTTCAGGAGAAAATGCAGCATGTGTAAATGGCTTACAAAGTCAGTTACATCGTCCATACATTACCATATGGTAAGATTTACCAGTGATTGTACAATCAGTACATTTAAAGGTTCATCGCTCAATCAGTAAACATGTCAATACTAAGTATTACTTTGAATATTAAAATTAGAATGATACATTGATTACAATAAATACTGATTATTCTGTCATTTTGCTTCATCATACACACACACACACACACACACACACACACGCACACGCACACACATGTACGCACATACACACACACACAGCACAATCATTCTGTCCCCCCTTCTGATACACTCCCATAGTATAAAGACATACTCACATGCACACCAGGAGTCTTATCAAGCCAGCAAGCTGTAACTGTTAACTGTGTGTCTAAAACATATTTAAAATGGAGTGTATTGGATTATAACCAAAATGAAAACACCCTTTCAATTTGAACCGGAGATGAAGCAAACCACATGTCTGCACGTCTCCACCAAGGTATGAGACACACAGATAAATAGATTACGATTGGGAGATCAAGAGATATGCGTGCGTTTTATGCAGGTGGCAGAAAGGAACTAGGAAAACCCACATCCAGGACATTAATGTTTTAGATTAACAAGAAAAAAAAGACTTTCCCAAATGTATACTGTTACTGTTTCTTACTATGGTTGCAACACATAAAAAATATGTTGATGTCTCTAATACACGTATAGTTATAATCCAATGGTTTGACAAGATTCACCTGACATTTGTTATAAAGGCAGGAATTCTGACCAGACGATCCATTAAATTCCATTGTCTAAAGAAAAACAGATAGCACCTGTACGTGATCTGTATGTGGATGTGTGTGTTGCACAAGGTACATTTATGTAATTTATGTAGGTGTGTGCGAGGAGGCGCCTGTAGACGTGGCGACTGAATGAGATGAACGAGAGATCGGGTCAGATGAGTGGTGTTTCCTATCTCTCTCTCTCTCTCTCTCTCTCTCTCTCTCTCTCTCTCTCTCTCTCTCTCTCTCTCTCTGTGTTGGCGTCACAGCCTCTCCTATCTGCCTACAACGTGTTTCCTTCCCTCACTTTCTTACTAAGGCCCCTCTTAAATTATATGGGAGTGGACTGGCTTTTATCTGTGCTTTGTCTTTCTGCTGGGGCAGCATGACTTTGACTACAGAGGTCACCGACACACTTTAGACTTCAGTATAACATTCTTAATCAGCTTTCTTCACACAGCTGTTAAGAGTTGCCTCCTCGTGTGTTTTCTGTGCCGATAGCCTCAAAGCTATAGATTATGTTCTTGTTATCCTTTATCAGCTCAGTGAGGCTGAATGAGAAGTATGACTGTATGGTTGTGAAAGCAAAGTCAATGTGAACAAATCTTCAAGTAAGCATAGCTACCATGCCCTGCCCTTTTGCCAGTTAATAATTGTCAATTTATCACGCTTCAATACATGTTTGCGTGCCGCTGTTTGAGTTTGAGTGTGTGTTTGTGCGTTGTTCCTTTTGCCTGATTTAGAGTGTGTACCCTGTGCAGTTCACAGTCACGTAGTCGCAGAGATTCCCTGGCAGGAGCAATGTTTTGGCCTGGGTGCGTTCCAGCCAACCAGCAGGCCTGGGATGACAGGAAGAGGCTCAGAGGTTAATGATTAGTCCCATGTTCTCGCTGCATTCCATGGGGTGACGAGGGGACATGGGATACGAGACAGAGCAATGGAGCATTAGTTTGAAGTACAACACAGAATAAAAAGCTGTGCTGCTCAGCTCCCGTTTGTAGTGATACAAACACACTCTCACTATTTGTCTTTATTAAAACGTTGCGCAACTTTGACTTATTTAACTTTCCCCATCAAGCTGTGAGGTTTGTTTGCTTAAGCTTGCCAGACCTTGACCCACTTTCACCTGACATAAAGTTCTTATAATTTGTGACCAGCCAGGAAGCGTAGTGAACACTTATGTAGGACAATGGCTGATGTAACAATAAATGGATTGAACTGTTTTCCACTGGAACAGAGCGTCATTGTTAAAACAAATATATACCTGGCTCTTCCTACAGTGGGTTTATTGTCCCCTTTTGGTACACTGATACTGGTACACTTTCTGTGTAGCACGTCCTCTCATCTTATTCCTCCTTCCTTATTTAATTCTCCACTGTCATGCCCATCTCCTCGTCTGTCTGTCATCTCTCCTTCTCCCTGCTCGTCTGATGGAAGCAGCTATGTGTGGAATGCTTCATCCCCCGGGAATCTGGAAATCATGTCACCAGATGACTGATGTTCTTTAAAGCTGCTCCCCTCGTGCTCCTGTGAGACAGGAGAAGGCCACCTTTATGTTAGCCGACTGTAACAACTATCTCTGTATCTCTCTCTCTCTCTCTGTGATCGTTGTTGCACACAGACCACATGCTCACAGACATTCATCAAGCCATCTTTTGTTTTCTTGTCTGCCTCCCCTCCCTGTCTCTCCCACATCTCATCAGCCTCCATCCCATTCTTCGCGTGTGAGTTGAAGGCAGTGATTCCGTACAAGCGAGGTTTCTTCTGTGGAGACTCCAGCATCACCTATCCCTACATTGCGAGAGAGGCAATCCCTGACACCCTGCTCATCGCTGGTGGTATAGCCATCACTGGCCTAACGGTAAGACGATAATAGCAGTTGAGTATAGACTGAAGGAAAATAATGTCACATATGAACACCACTTTTAAGATTTCTGAAGCATAAATGCAATTGCAAAGAATGTTAGTAAAGAAAAGCTAGCGTTAGGCTGTAAACGGGCCGCTGTCGCACGTCACCACCCCTGAGTAGATGCGTTTCCGTGTTCGGCTTGATGACGTTTAATGTCCCTGTCATCCTCTCTGGTCTCATTTAGCAACAATGTTTTTAAGACATGCAAAAGCTTCAACATTCCCGAGTGGGGTATTTACTGACGTGCTTTATGTTGTAGAACAAAAATCTCTTAAGCCTTTGTTAACCACAGATCTTATTTCAGGCATCTAACCAAAATCGCATTCAAAAAAACCCTTTGACTTCGAGACGATGGAACAGGAAGTGCACACATGCTAACTCATTTCCAGATTTTTAAGACTCATTCCTGCAGCACTGTATTGGCACAGTGAATTAAAGCTGTGGTGTGATTTATTTCATTTAAGACTAAAACATATATACTTTCACTGATCCAGTATTTGTGCAGCTGTACTCTGTGACTTATGTCAACCAGTTTCTCTTTGTCTCTTATTTCCTTCTCAGATCGCACTGGGCGAATGCTACCGGGTGCGTTTTAGAGGTGCACACTCGCGGGCTTTTGTCCGAAACTGCTATGTGTCATCCCTGTACAAGGAGCTGGGAAGCTTCCTGTTTGGTTGCTGTGTAGGTCAGTCTCTCACCAATATGGCCAAGCTAAGTGTGGGACGCCTGCGACCCAACTTCCTGTCTGTCTGTAACATCACTTATGCTTCCATCAACTGCACTCCGGGCAGCTACGTTTCCGTGGTCGACTGCAGGCAGACTAATCATAAGATGGTGGAGGAAGCAAGGTGTGGTGAAATGATTTGGTTTGTTTATTAAGGGCGAGGTGTACAATAGCTTGACTCATGCAAGTAATGTGTAACCTTCGGCCTCTTTTATTGATCTTCTGTTTCAGGAAGTCTTTTTTTTCCGGCCACGCTTCCTTCGCCATGTACACCATGCTCTACCTGGCGGTAAGTCACATCTGCTTTTAAACACACACACACACACACACACACACACACACACACCCAGACACATCCGTAATGTGACCTTCACATTCACCTGAGCCTGTGTTGTGCGATTACAGTGTTTGGTACTGTGTTTACAATGTTGGGGGAATATTACAACTCTCACTTTGATGTCAGTTATTAGAAAACTGTGTGGGACTATTACCTAGATTAGCTAATTAAACATGCGCAAACACACATCAACACATGTGTGCTGTTAAATATATTCACGCTTCCTGATCGTGAGGGAGGAGATCTTTGAGAGCAGCAATTCTCCAAAGGCATCCTGCTCCGAGCTGAAAGAGCTGGTGAGACAGAGAGACAGGGAGGGAGGGGAGAGAGGGGGAGTTAGAGAATGAGGGAGAATGTTTTTTCACGGGGAACATGAATAGATGAAGAGGCTACGCAGACAGAGGAGGCCTTGTTGTGGGTCTCATTTAGACGAGGGCTTGGAGGGCTGAATATGCCTGCTGAGAGATCGACAGGCTTCTTTCAGCAATAGACACCCTCTCAACCCCCTCCATCTCTTCATCTTTCTCTTTCTCTCACACTGCACTGCCCAGTAGTCATGGGTGCATTGTGGGAGAGAAACGACAGTTAGAAGGAGAATAAAAGCACATTATTAACCATAAAATGTCCACATTCCTCAACTATTCCCCTTCAATTATAGTTTGAGGTGACTTGAATATCGTAATGTGTAAAGATACAATGAATGGAAGGAAGTGAGGATGCTGCTTTGCATAATTCAAAGAGAGGAGAAAAGAAAATCACTGCCTCTCCTATTTGCACTTGTGCGCTAATGAAGTCCAAACGAAAAGCAGCTCCTCTCTGACCAGGAAGAGCCAAACATGGATGAGTAGGGGGAGAGTGAATGAGACGAATAAAAGGGTAATGTACTGAAGGGAAGAAGTGGTGTGAGAAAAAGACGAGGGTCTCAGTGTTTGTTACCCCCGTTCCTCTCCGCTCCACATCTCACTGCAGGAACACATTCACAGCAAGTGTGCTGCACGGAGACTGCAGATAACCTGGAGAGATTGTGTCGTACCTGTAGCTGCATGCCACCGCGCCGTGGCCAGCTGCTAGTGTTTAAGGAGGTAACAGTGACACCTGCTCTCAGTTGGGATAAGAGAGGGGAGGGAAGGACCCGGTGAGGGTCGGCCTCACCGCTGGAATGTAGGCCACGTTCTCCCCGGCGGTTGGCGGGTCCAGACATACCTCCTCATAAAGCTAGCCCTGCATCTGCATCACACTCGCCCTGTGACCCCATTTCTACAGACACAAACATCCATTATGCACTGCAGCGCCGCCGAGGCAGGAGACGAGGATGAACAAAAGGAGGAAATGGGTTTCAGACAGTGTTAATGGACTTGTGGCAAGCTTCTCTTTCCCCTCTGGGTAGAGTGGATGTCCATGTTTCTCTGAAAGGTCTAATTATGAGATTATGTTGTATGAGTTCATGTTTGCGGGGCGTACATTAACAACACAAGCACCCGCATCTATTCACTTTACTGTAGTCATTTTAAAGTCCGTAACGCTAACACTTTAATAACAATATGTATCTTCTCTCTCGCAGTTCTATCTGCAGGCGCGGTTATCGTGGCGAGGAGCTCGGCTGCTGCGTCCGCTAATACAGTTCCTGTTAGTGATGATCGCCATCTACACAGGCCTGAGCCGCATCTCAGACTACCGTCACCACCCCACTGACGTCCTCACAGGCTTCATCCAAGGAGGACTCACCGCATACTGGGTGGTATGTCGAACATCTCTGTTTACTAAATAGTCTTGAAGAACAGTTATCTCTGTCTTTACCGGATTTGTTTCTCTCTGCTCTCCGCTGACTGCGTTAGCTTAAACAATAGGCTCTCTGCCTGATTTTCCTCACTCTGATCTCTCATGGTGTTTATAAACAGTGAATGATTGACAGCGTGTGTGGTCTGTGTATATTTCCTGACGTGTTTTGTGTCTGTGCCTGCAGGCCTTCTACATCTCCTCCATGTTTAAGCCCTGCGCCCGTCCAGACCTGTCTCCCACTAGCATGTCCCTGGAGAGTCCACTGTCCAGCCAGCAAACTGTCTGTTAGCAGGCTCGTGCAATCATTCCAGGAGTCAAAAGATAGGATGGACTACAGACAGGGAGAAGGTCAGCTAGCACAGGTGAGGAGCGGAGAGCAGAGAGAAACGCTTTTTAAGAAAGGGAAAGAGAAGGATATGATTAAAGAGTACAATCTAACACACACTTGCTCTTTCAGGGCATACTGATACACATACATTCACACAGTAATCTAATCACACACTCACACGTGAAATACAAGAAGCACATTTGACTGTACGTCAAACCCGTCCAGTGAAAAGAACTGCATAGTAATATTACAGTTATTTTTTTATATATGAATATATGAAAAAAAAAGAAATGTCTATTTTTAAGAGGACTTTTAGAAGCTGCTAATGTCGATAGTTTTCTTCTGTGATGGAGGCATTTGGTCAGTGCAGTTAGAACTGGTCACTCCTCGGTCTTGGGTGAGAGGGGAGAAAACGCCAGCCTCCTCTTTGTTTTTGATCTGGAAAACATCACCCAGCAGCTGTGAACTGAGACCGTTAGACCTCAGATGTGAAGACAGCTCTGTACCAAGTGATAAGGAACAAGCACTGGCTCCAACTCCTAACCATCTTTATCTTCTGATGTGCCACGTCTCTAATCAGACTGCCCTACAACGCTATGACTAAACAATAACCTGTACGTAAAGCAAAGGAAAAAAAACTGTATTTGAGCTGTGATACAATGTTATCTTTCTTTATGTGTAACCAAGGTAGTGATGCGGAGGAATCTGACCAAGTAACTTCCCTTCCCCACCACTACTACTTTTCTGTACTAACCACTTTGACTGTGTCTCAGAGGTGGAGGTTTTGACTGAATTTTGTAACCTTTGACCTTTGCCCCCCCCGAACTCCAATCTCTGAGCTGCACCTTGATTTATGCCACTCTGACAGGAGCGCCGACATGGCTGCAACCCCAGCGGCCCTCCTGTGCATCTTTATTAATAGCACTTGAACGTACATAATGGAACCTTCTAATTATAATCAATATTATATATTTTATCACAAGTTTGAATAATCAGTGTTTATTTTTTTTGTTTATGTCAGACTCATACACTATATTTGTTTTTCTTGAAATGATAATTATTCAAATTGAATGTAAATAGCTATGTCATTTTATAAACCACACAGAATTTCAAAAGTATTAGCTCCAGTTTTGGACAGTTTTTACATGTTTATTAAGTGTTTGTATTTACGTTTGTGTCAATCAGGTACGGAGAGTTACTATTGTATCTGTTGTAACTACTAGACTGAGCCACAGATATTATCAGAAAGCTATATTTTTTGTGTTCCCAGTTATTGTTATTTGTTTTGTCTGTGAATGCCAGAAAGGCAGAAATAACCACTGTACTCAAAAAACCAAACCAATAAAATGAATGTTGAATGTTTTTAACTTCTTCTGTCCCACATTATTTATTATTATCCCATTTTTAAGTCAGTCTGCAATACAGCTTTTTATTTATTTTTAAACAGGACACCAGACTTTGAGAGGAGGTAAAATAAAAGGGCTTAAACAAAACGTAAACACTGAAATGATAAGTGATTTAACCTCTTGTTTTGTTTGGAAGCTTCCAGTCTATTGCTCTCCTCGTTTTTTTTTTCCCAGCAGCTCTCCCTCCCTCCCCCCCCCCCCCCCCCCTCTCTCTCTCTCTCTCCCTCCCTCCTCTCTCTCTCTCTCTCTCTCTCTCTCTCTCTCTCTCTCTCTCTCTCTCTCTCCCCTTCACATCCTTATTCGCTTTGCCCCTTCCCTGCTCTCAGTCCTTTTAGAGTGCAGTGAGGCATGATGGGCTGTTTCAGGGGGTCATGCTACCATGGAGATGCTTGGCCAGATACAGGTTGGGGCGTCTGAGCCGTTTTCTTTCATTACTTTTTTTCTCTCTCCGATCCACTTCCAGGCTGAGGGAGGAGAATAAAAAACAGCCCGGATCAGACAGAGAGGGCAAAGAAAAAGAGGCAGAGCTTTAGTAATGGGCTTGTGCATAACGCTGAGGTAAGGGGGACAGAGGAGCAGGAAAACTGATCCAGTAATGAAGGGAAGGAGTAATGGAGCAGTTGGCAGAACAGATGGGGCGGTAGATATTGGAGAGTGAGGGTGATGGGTGTGTGGTTTCAGGGTGGGAAGGAATGTGATTGTGGTTTTCAGGCCTGTTTTGTTTCATAGTACTGTAACTAAGGAGACACGTTTCATTCCTGACAATCGTATATGTCTGTGCTTGTGTGACAGGTTCTTGTCTATCTGTGTCTTTCTGTGCTCCTTGTTATTGTCTCATGTTTAGGTGTGTGTGACTGAGGTGAGTGAGAGGGAGGCTGCTCCACTGAGCTGAGCTTACACACACACACTGTCAAACATGACATCTCGTTTACACTGTGACTGGCGTCCTCCTCACTAACCCTTTGGCCCTAATGGAAGTGAATGGGGGTCGACAGGCAGAGGCACATTCTGTATGTTCAGATTACTGAGGTCCAGGGAGAAAGGCCTCACTATTTACTCTTCTGTGACTGTGCACACAGCAGGCACAGTAGCACGGCACTGTGGTTATTTAGAATGGGGGGGGGGCATTTGAACTCTTATCTCAACAGGTGAAAGCCATTACTGTGCACATACTTCACTGTGAAAGAAAACCCGCTTTCTCCCTCTCCCCCACACTTAATTTAGGGGAATTCCTTGATAAGATTAGGATTTTTGTGATATTAAAGAGGTGCAAAAATTGCAGGGCGGAAGCTCGCAAGCGTTGATCCAAATCAACACACAGATAACATGTGCGGCGGAAGGCACGTAGCTCACCCACATACCTATTCATGTCTGTGGGAAGGACACTTGTATCACACATGTTTTGTTTCTGACATTGATAACATCATAAAGGCATTTGCAGCGCAGCCAAATTCCATTCGTGAAACTCTGCCCCTGTTGAAGCGAGGAAATAGTCCTTTTGATGGAGATGTAAACCCTCACAAAATTCAACCTATCTCTGTTTACTACCAAGAAAAAGCAGCTTATGGGTGCGAATTGATTCAACTGCGAAGAGGAAAAGAAATTTCCTTGCAAATTAATTTTTGTTAAGTAAGAGCTTTTCGTTGCGGGTCTCCAAGGCATTACAAACTTAGTCTCTGGAACTCTGCCGGCCTCTTATCCAGCTGTAGTCCATTTCTTAATAGAATTAAAAAGGATTAATGGGCTCTTTAGTATGCTCAAGTTCAGGCTTGCTCCCCCAGCCTGAACTGCTCTGCATATTTCTGAATCTCCCATAGTAATTACACAGTGAATACGCTAGCTGCAGCCATTAGGACTGCAAGTGGGCACATCGTGTCCCGATATGAGTCTGTGGAAGGCATTAGTTTGCATGTTCCTGTTTAGATAAATCTCCTTGCTTCCCCCTTTCTTCTCTCTCTGCTCTTCAGGGATTAGGATGTTTCAATAAGGCACGCTGGCTCGTTGAATCCCAAAACTGACGGGAACTACAGGTGGAGGCCACAATCACTGAGTGAATGTTTGTGCATTTCCTCACATACACTCCAGTAAATGCATACCTAGTTTATCAGTGCAGTACGTATGGTAGGTACAGATAAGTGCACACTATCTGATGAGGACAGTGTCATTGTCCTATCTGATAAAGATAGAATCACTTAGCAAATCAACGCAGTTATGTACTCGACCACATATAGCGTGCTCGCACAGTAGAGTCTTTTTTAAAGTATATTTTTGAAGTTTATACAGATTGCTAATGAGTTGCAGAGAGAGAAAAAGAAATGAAGAGACTCGCATCTGAGCAAACTGTGTGAACATGTATGA
Source organism: Cottoperca gobio (assembly GCF_900634415.1). NCBI lineage: Eukaryota > Metazoa > Chordata > Actinopteri > Perciformes > Bovichtidae > Cottoperca > Cottoperca gobio. Next base: position 7,432,759 of record NC_041362.1, on the reverse strand, counting down.
GAGAGTGATAAACAGATTAATTCACAGAAGTATGTTACAGAATCAATTTATAAAAGCAATCACTTCTCTGAGAACACAATTTCCATGTCAGTTTTTTTTAAAAGAACAATCAAACTTTTAACGAGCGCTCAGGGCTGAACATTTCATTGGGAGACAAGTTCAGTTAATTATATTTTCTTGGGTTTGTTGAAAAGCCTCTGGCTGAAGATCTTTTTTACTAGCCTTGTATAAGCCGGTCATGACTAACAGCAAATTGAGCAGAAAACATGTAACTATCTTAGAGGTCATATTGTTGTCTTTACAAGGGTGAGGTGTTACATAAGTAAAGTACAATGGAAAAGTTTACCTGATAAGACCTGGCGCCACAATGTGTGCTGTGTTCAATGTTTTAGGGTAGGGTGACCTGAGCTACCTGCAGCTTCTCTTGTGCTCAGTCTCTCTGTCACCTGTAAAGCAAACGAGATGTAAACACATTCAATTAAACTTTCCAGACAAAATCATTATAATGATTTAAAGATTTGACCCAGAATCATAACAAACGAGTTAAACTTTGACATAAATTCTACATTCTTCAATAAAACAAGCTTATCTCCCAGAACATAGACAAGACATGCTGTCGATAGAGATACCAAAGCACTTTGTTTATATTGTTCAGGCTGAAGGATGAGAGATGTCTAGTGTGTGTGTGTGTGTGTGTTCATGTTTGTTCCTTGACCTGCAGGCTGCTAAGGGCGGACAGGAATGCAAAAACAAGCTCATGGGAATGAATAAAAACAATATTTAGGACCCGTGAGGTGTCAGTGACGACTGCAGTGAAGAGGTGGGAGGACGATCCCGGCTTCTAAGGTCAACACGCTGAGTCTCCCTCAACACACACATTCGCATAGTGGTAATGTTATGATGACATGACACTCAGCCCATGTTAATACAAGCCGGGGAATCATGAAAACAGCCCATTCATCACTTAAACAACCCAGAGTATATGACTCAAGTGAAGCTCATAAAGTTCGATGTATACAACTGACCTCAGCACTCACTCTATGGCTCTAAGGAGATGATCTCATGAGCGAAGGGAGTGAAAACATTTCTTATGTGTATAAAACATTTTAGGTCAGCGTATGCCTGCATCGTCATCTGTGTAGCAGCGTTCTTGCGTATGTTTATTCTGTGTTTTAACTGCATGGTAATGTGTTAAAAAAGTGTGTTAGAATAAACATACCTGTGTACACATCTGTGTGTGTATGCAAGAGGTCGTTTAGGCCACACATTTCCCTTTTACCCTCTATTGTAATAAATCTGATACAACACTGGTCTGTATGAGAAATATTGCTGTTAATAAAAGAGGATTATTGTGTGTGTGAGTGGGATTCGAAAAAGCAAATAGCAGGGAAGGAGAGAGAATGAAAGTGTTTGTGTGAGAGAGAGTAGGGGTGTGTGAATTAACATAATGTGTGTGTGGACGGTAAGACAGAAAGAGTTTATGTGAGAAGAAATGACTATGTGTGTTACGTACTGAGAAACAATTAAAAAACAGCCTTTTCAATATTCTCATGGGTTTTGTAGCTTTATAGGAGCTAACGTTATAAAACATTAGATAGATATTGTTGTATAACTGATATTACTGTGTTTGTTTACTGACTTAATGACTCTTCTCTTCTTGTGGTACTGTTACACTACATTGTATCATGTCACAGATACATATTTCAGTGGTTTCATCACAAACAAAGGAAATTGGATGTACCATTTATCTGTAATTGGCGTTCATTGTTCAGCATTAGTTGCAAAGTCTTGCTTTAAGGAAGGAACTTAAGATTCACCAAAATTGCCATAAATGTTCTGACCTTATCTCCTTCTTGATGTATAAGGATGTGGGCCAACGTGATTATACGATTAATGTGTGTGTGTGTGTGTAAGACGTTATGCTACGGTGCAGTGTGTGGGATAATAAAGTTGAGCGTGTCTGTGATAGTGGGGATAGTGCTGGTGCGAGGCTCCTAATTACAGCCCTTCCCAGGAAGCAGCTTGAATAACACGGAGAATGAAAAAAGCTGAGGTGCTGAGGTCGCACTCACAACGCTGCAGCACATCAGAGAGCCGATGAAACGTGCTTGTCGGATCCCAGGAAACTGTTAAATACAGTGCAGGCCTCTCTCTTTCTGCTGCTGTATGTGTATGCACATCCTTTCATCTATGCTTTTCTGCATGTAGGTGTAATGATAGCGTAGAACCAATAGCGTAATGAGCGTGCACGCAGCAGGCACCTGGAAATATTCATGTCATTCCTAACTATGAATGAGGTGAACTAGCGAGTAATTTGTGTGTGTAATGCTGATCCACTAACATCACTTGCAAATGAGAGCTTGTGTAATTGGTAGATAGAGGGCAGTAAGTACAGTACGGGAAGTAGCAGATATTATCTTTAACAACAGTAATAGTTCATTATTAGATCTGTTGATGCTCGTCTTTTCTCCTTGTATTACGTGTGTCTTAGTATATCTTAAATCAAACTCTTTTTTCCTGGCACTATTGGGCAGCAGGTGGACTACAACAGCTTTTTTTTACGATGTATTGTTTGCAGTTATTGGGTGTAATTGTTGCACAATGTCAGTCTGACTGTTGCGGCTGCTGGCTAATGCATTGTTATTAGTGCTACCTCTGGGGGGTGAGTTATGGTTACCTCTGTCCTGTAATTATGCTTCTCCTTCCCCTTGGCTGTGGCGACAGATGATGCCGGCAGTGGGAAAAGCTGGTGAAGGAAACCTCCTGTTGGAAGAATGAGGAATGAAGGCAGTGACAGGGAGACAATCCCAGAGCTGGAACCACAGAGGTATCTACCTGTCTAGACACTGAACAGATGTCTTCACATCTCACACACTGAAAAAAGAAAAGCAAAGCTCCACAAGTCAGTAACCATGTCTCAAAAATGTAAAAAAAGTAATGAAGTGGTGATCTGGTGATCAGTAGACCTTACATCAAAGACTGGAGAGAGACATTGTCACATAAAATAAGTCTTAGCAGCAGATAGTTTGACTTGTCATGGCAGGAAAATCACAGATTGTGGCACAGAAAGGTACCAGGGCCCTGGCCAAGGCACGTAACCATGTTAGTATTATTTCTTCTCTGCCCTGTTTGCTAACCTGGTCCAGCGGGTTAACCATTACCAGGTGAGCTGCTGAGTACCAGGCTGAGTCCTTAGCACAACAGCCCAGGTTCAAATCCAACCCTCTGCCCTTTGCTGCATGTCGTCCTCCCTTTCCTTCCTGTCTTCAGCTACACCAATAAAGCCAAAAAGCCCCCCAAAAAATTCTTTATATTCATTCATATTAATCTTATGATTAGGTTTTTTAAGTGTGTTGACGTGTACATTTCCCGCAGTGTGCTGCTCTCTTGCTCTGTTTTCCATTCTCCTCTCAATTTTGCAGGTGAGCGCCTGATCGCCTCGCTGATCCGCAGCACAACCCAACACAAGGCTTTGTTTATTTAACAATAGGGCTCAGCCAAGTGTGAACAGCTCCAGAACGGCTGTCTTAACAAAACATGACAGTGATAGACATACTGACTTAACTGTCATTTTACACCACTTCAGCAACTCCCCATTAACAGATCCCTGTCCCCTAAAGCTCCGGTCTTGTTATCGTAGCTGTAGGTGAGACTGTCTTAGAGTCTGCTGTGAAGGACAGAAAGAAGCACGCACAGAGAAGCACCGTGTAAACAAAATGAACCAAAAGGATAATTTGATAGGAATTTCTTGCATACTTTCCCATGAGTCCACTAGTATGCAGTGCATGCTGGTGCTTGTACATGTACTTGTTTGGGTGTCAGAACAACTGTGTGTGTGTATAGTATATATGTGTGTGCGCGTGTGTGTGTATTTTGAAGAATAAAGCGACAGAAAGAACAGAGGGCACGGTATAAAAATCCTGATTGTTTCTGAGGGATTATCCTTCACAATGCAGGACTTTATCAGAGGGCCTGGACTGCTGTAACAAGACACGCTCGCCCTGGGTTCGCCCAGCCAAATACTGAGACTTACGCCAGCAACGAATCACAGGGGGGGGGGGGGGAGAAATGAAGAGAGTAAAGAAAAGAAAACACAAAGGAGAAAACGATGGCGAAGGAGAGCAAAGAGCAATGAGAGGGAGGAAGAGATGGGCAGGGGAAGAAAAGTGGAGTGAGAGGGAGAGCGGGAGAAAACACAGCGTAAAGAGAGCAAAACGGACCGAGGAAGGCAGAAGTTGAACAAGTACGTGCTTTAAACTGAGAGGCTTGTTTTCTGACAGAGATCCCTCTCAGGAGATTGAGCTGGAAAACAGATTAATAGAGGCTGTCCAAGTTGCTCTCTGGTATTGCACAACATGTGCCTCAGCACCATGTGAAAAAGAGCTGCTGTGCATTCGAGCTTTGACGTGGCTGATTGTAACTTGTGGCCTAATAATGTACATGATGCAGCCTCCACAAGCCTTTATATTCAAACACTGACAGGCCCTCGGGCAGAAGTTTTCACATCCTTCATGTTGGCTCTGTGGAGGTGAGGTGTTTATTTTTGATTGCGATGTTTTATTAGCTTCATTTTATAAGACTTTCTCAGCGGTATCAGGTTGCTGTGCCCGGGCTAACCAAGCTCTGTAACGGGGAGCTGTGGTTTTGCAAATGAGGGGGGGGGGGCTGCTATGGAAGGGGCTTTAATATGTATGTGGGAGGTGTAGGTGGGATGTGGGTGTGCATGTTATTGTGTGAGGCCCCGCAACTTCACATATTCATATCCATGACACTCCCACTCGTGAAACTCATGGAGAGTATTCATTTAGCTAATTCACTTTTAGCTGTTCATTTCTGTGGTATGCCAGTGCCATATTGTAACCACAAAGCGTGATTGAATGTTTATGTATTACAGAACACATCGCTATCCAGAGGGTGAAACACCAGATGAATGTGATTACTGTGTATTTCTCTATGTGTGAGTAAGTATGTCAGTGTGTGTTGGTGTTGCTGTGCTTCCTGTATTGGCAACGTGTAGATACCCTCTTTGTGATATCCAACCTGTGCAAGTGGGGGTTTTCCAGGCTTCACACTGAGCAGACTGGACAGGCCAAAGTGCGTGTAACAGTCCCAGCACGATTTGCTTCTCTTTAAACTCACTTCTCCTTTGGTCTTGCACTCAGAAGGAGGGATTATGCTTATTACCATTTTACTTGAAAGCCCAGTGACTCGAAGCTTTGCCTAGCCACGGTTCAATCACTTCTACGGTTTGGGTTCAGGGAAAAGGCCACGTAATTGACGGTGATGTTGCTCTCTGCTTGAATAATATAACTGGGAAATTTGTTGTGTATAAAGAAAGTCTAACGCACTCACGGTCAGGGTGTGAATTTGACACTGTTTTCTTAAAAGGAGTCACTCCTGGCCTGTATGCTGCTTTGGTTGCAGTTGACTTTCTACTGTGTGTATTTGGAAACCGTTGTGGTGCTACGCGAACTCAAGCCAAGCAGGGTACTGAGCAGCCAGGACTATTGTTTCACAGCTACTCAGGATTCGCAGCGTGTTGCTTTGCCACAGTTCTGACTCCACAACTCACACGCTCTGAATGGTGCACCCAGATCTTTGTTTTAACTTGGGTTCCTAATGGTGGATTGAACAAACTTTACGGGGGTTCATTTACCCTTGTCCTTCTTTTTTTTCATAAGAAAATCGTACAAATTCCAGAGTCAAAACTCTGCTCATCCGCATGGACAGAAAATGAGGGATTGAGGGGGTGGCAGTGAGACGGGAAGAGGGGCTGTTTATCTGTCATCGGAGCTCTTATGAGACGAACAAGAAGGGAAGATTTGAGACGGATTGGCAGAGGACTCAAAAGCAGCAGAATTGTAATTATTTACCCTAAAAGTCCTGTTTAGACTGGCTGGAATTTACTCCTTCGTTCCGAACTAGACGCGTAGTGTTTGTGGGAGTGTGGGCCGTGGGACATGCATGTTCAGAGCTTTGTGCGTGTTTTCAGCCTGTCCTGCGTCATCACTGCTCTCCTCTGTTTATGCAGGGGCTCTGAGGATATGCAAGAGGGATGGTAGGATATCCAAGCCTCCCACTGTCACTTGATATCTATAGCAAATGAATCAGCTGATTGGACAATCCACTTCCCACCAGGGGAGATGAGCCAAGTCTATTTTCTGTACTGTACTTCTCATTTATGCTTTTTGTGATGTTGTCATTTTTTTATTAATTGCGGGTCTCGCCAAGAAGTGATGAAGCAATCAAGACGGATGCAAAGTGTCATAAACTGGTTAGTCACACCAAATTGGTAATAAGTAAATCTGCTTGGCCTCAATATCTATTCTCACATCTAAGCCAATGTGATAATTAAGGTGGCAACTTGAGAGCATGTTTTGGAAGCACTCTTTTGCTCACTACGCTGGTGAACTACTGCAATGTAAGAGAGACAGGGAAGGGCAAAGGAGAGGCAGAGAGGGACGGAGAGGAAGTAGATGGAGTTGAAGAGATAGAGAGAGGCCCGTATTGAGTGACACAGTCGATGGTCTGTGTTTTCTCGGTGGACCAGAGAAGATGCAGTGTAAATGAAGCGTGCTGCAGCATGGCAGCTTCTGCTTCATCCTTGCACTGTGTGTGTGTGTGTGTGTGTGTGTGTGTGTGTGTAGGGGGAAATGACAGAGGCCTCTTTTGAACACTCAGTGGCCTCTGATCTCCCTCTGTTCTCTCGTGGTTAGAATATATCAGGATCACTGCCATCTTCTGTCTACGACCCATCTCCAGAGATAACATGAGGATAGAACACAAACTTAAACATGGATTAATACAACCTTCATCCATCTGAGTTGTAAAAACATCCTGCCGCAATACAGAATATATACTGGGCTGCAGGATGTGCTTTTCTAATAACACATTTGTTTCATTTTTTAAATCTAGAATGGAATTAAAACCCTGTGGTGATTGTGTTACATCAGTGTGAAGAGGGCAGTCTGTTCAATGCCTGCATCTAACCTATAAGACGAGGGCCTCCCCTTGTGTTGGGAGGGCAACACTACAAATCCAAGGAGTGTTTGCAATGTACGCAGTAGTCCCAGCAAGAAGACACAAGGTTAGATACTTAAGTTATTAATTCATAACTCAGACAATCTGGCATAAAGGCCTTGCAATGTATATTAGTTTTTCAATATAAATGAGGAAAAACTTCTCTTGAACTGATTTGAAATCACACTATTGTAGCCCATATCCTCACATTGCATTTTACATTTGGTCTTGTTGAACCTTGGACTACGTCACTTCCTGTTTTAACTTCCTGTTTTAACTTTCCTCATTCCGGTGCTCCAGAGATCGCAGAGACTTCATTCTCTCCCTTTCGTCGACAAAATGAACCTTAAAACCTGTCTGTTTGGCATCGTGAATGTGTTATTCTTTATCGGAACAACATCAGGTAAGATATGGAGCATTGAGATGTATTTTTCACCAGGCTTTTAAAGTTTTTTAGAGTTATTCATTACTTCCGTTAACCGGAATATGTTTATAGAGAGCTAAAAGTTTGTCATGATACACTGTACAACTATGTCGTCTCACAGCATGCCTTCAGAAAAACATTTCCTGCAACGACATTAAATCTGCTGACGGATACAGGTTCCCTTATCCGTGTACTGGGGCATCAGGAATTTACGTACAACGTAATGAGGTATTTGTGATTTGCTTTTACACTCTGTAGTAGTCAATAGCTATGTCTTTAAAAGGTTTAATGATCATTTACTATGTGTGTTTGAAGAAAGAAAGTAAAGGTTTGACACTGATGTTGTTGTTTTTTGTTCCCACTAAAGTCAATCAAAGTCAACTTTTTATTATATTCCCAACAGATTCAGATTGCTAGAGCTATGCTTAAGACTCAAACTTTTAACTATCCGGAAGGTGGTCAAGTGGTGAGCATGGACAACGATTCAGTCGTTACAAAGGACTGCGGTGACGTGGAAATAAGATGCATATTTCTTAGCGTGAGTCTCCCTCTATCAGTCTCTCTGTACATTTAAATTAAATCAATAAAAGTCATAAACTAAATGTGAAGTATGTACTCCACACTCTCACAGTATAAACTTTGATTTTGCTTTTCAGGAAAATAATATTAAGGAAACCTGTAAGGACTTTAAAACCAGGTAAGGCAGCAATATGTTGTAAATAGCTGTTATACTATTCAACCTTATCTTACATCACTGATTATAAATATACACATATACATATATCATATGCATGATATATATCCCACCTATTTACCTTAACAGAGAAGCCGGATGATCCTGATCCTGTTCTAACCTAACCTGATCCAATGATCCCGAAGCAGCATCATCAGTAAGTGGAAGTTCATTCTGACAATTGGTAGTAATTCTAGAGCTTCACAACATTTTTGTTTAAATTGAAATGCCATCAATGAATTTGCTGTGAAATATCTCAAATTAATATTTAAGGATAAATGTTTGCATTCGGTCTGTTGTACAGTCGGTGTACCATGTGGCGTGATAGGGCTCCTTCTGCTCATTGGTGTGATCGTCTGGGTGTATTTCTGCCAGAAGAAAAAGTGAGTTCTATTCTATAAGCGATAACAATTGGTGTTATCGGGAGAGCTAACATTTAGAAGCTACTTTCAGCACAGATACGTGAAGTTGAATACATCCTCGTCTTTTCTTTGTTATTATAGGCGGAATGAAATACCTCCTCCTGACCGTGGAAGTGGTGAAAATGAGAATGAGCAAGTTAACACACTTGAAAGTGTGCATGTTCCCAGGTTAGGCTGCCACGTTATCAAAAGAACATCTTCATCCACACTGACCTGACTAGCATTTGTCAAAACTGTCAAAGTGTTTTTTAAATAGCAATTGTAAGTCTAGACTGTAATTTGCTAAAAGCTACCTTTGTCTCCTTTCGTATTGATCTTCAACCCTTTAGTCTGGACAGTGATTTGAGCAACGGGGGAACGCAGCCGAAGTGAGAATGAGAATTGTTTACTATTGCTTGTGCCTGTAGCCTTTTTCCCTTTGAGGACTTAGCTGAAGTGTCCCTTCAACTGGGCAGGTAGTGAATGTGATTTCTCTGAAGAGATTCAGTACCATTCTTATTTAGTATTTGTTTTGCAGCGGAGACACAAGGGCCCTTGACGTTAACGGAGCCTCTAATCATCGAGCCGTGAACGGGTAAGCTTTTGGTGTTGGATGGATTGTACGTGTGTTCATTTATTTATTCAGTCAACACTGTAATTGAACTATTGTATTTGATTGCCTCATGAGCTTGACGGATGATCCAGGAGGAATGGATGGCAACCAAGGAGAAGACATTGTTGTGTGAGTCTGTACTCTAACGATAATTGTAGATATATTGTAACAGAGTTAAAGATATTTTTAAATGTTTTCCTTTTTGCATTGTATTTATGTCATTTATGAGTGTGTGAGGTGAGAATATGCCCTATTAAAGATGATTATTAGTCACAAAAATGTATTATTAAATGTATTCATTTTACAGCAACCCGTGAGTAATGTTAGCTTCTGTCTAGAATGTTTACAAAATAGTAAAAAGAAAAATGAAATAAAGTGAAAATGTCCACAGTGACACAATATGATGAAAGCAAGAACATTTGTAAAAACAAAACATAGAGCTATTTAAACAGCCTGCCAACCCAAACTATGCAAAATACCAAAACCAAGGACTACGTTTTCATAAGATAGCTGACAGATATAACTGTTATTTCTTTATGACTATAGATTAAGCTCAAATCAAATTTAACTTTACATTTGCATACATAATAAGCTCAAGTACTCACCCCCTGAGGTTTTTCTATGCACATCTTTGAACTGATGAATTCTTCTCCAGGATCGAGGAGGCGCACAGTGGATGTGCTCTTGGGGAACCTGGTCCTGAAGATCATGAGAATGAAGGACAACCGCTGCTGTCGACTCAGGGGTGAGAAGGCTTCTTGCTCTCTGTCACTCTGCACTCATAACAGAGCTCAAAGATTTAAAAGAATTTCTGTCGCTCTGCAATTTCCAGCCTCGTTCATAGCTTATTCTTCTTTATTTTGCCTGTTGTTGCTGTTCGGACAGCTGTCAGGAGTAACTTTATGAACTGAACTTCCGAACTCTGCTCGGAAAGTGAGCTTTAACCGAGCCTTGCTGTTGCTGAGCAGAGGCTCTTGTCTCTATTCCTTGTTGTTTCTGTCTCCAGAGCTGCCATCCAAGATTCTGACATGAGAGGTGAAGCCGTAGCTTTGGTGTACAAGCCCGACTTTGACAAACCAGGCCTGAATGTGCTCTACAGCACCAGTAAGTGCAAGCTTTCTACTGTATATAGTTTCTGTTAAAATGCTGTTTATTTTGTTTTTGTTTGATTTGGGAATTGTTTTTTTTTTGCAGCAGGACTCACTGATGTGGAATCATGTGGAACAACTGATGATTATTAGAATAACAAAGAATATACTATTGTATACGACATGAAGCGTTCTCACAGTCAGGGTATGTGGTACATTTACTAGCCTTTGGGATCAAGTCCAACAATTTAGTTTAAATGATAATTTTCAACATCACCATGATGCTCTTCTCTCGTGATGAGCACTAGTCTTTTTTCACAATGCTAGAATATATTTTTCTTTACAAGCCCTATGTGCCAAGTTGTATACAATTACAACATCTTTAAATCATTCCGTTGAAGTTTTTCTTCACAGAAAGTTTGCCTTTTCATTGATACATGATCAGTCAATCAGAAAATATCTTAATTTGCGTCATTACATATAAATTAACTTTAGTTATTACAACATAAATACATGGGTGTTTTGTTACTGATAATATTAAGTGCATGGCTTGACCAAAGGATGGGCGGACCATATCAGAAAACGTACCACATACACAGCTGTCAGACTCGGAACAATATACAATATAACAGTTATAATATGTAACATGTAACATGAATACATATTTATAAACTGAACCGACGCATATTATATAAAATATTCTTTATTATATTATACCTCATTAAAATGATATTGCATGACATGAATGGAGTACATATTACAGTATAATTATAATTTAAATATGAATAAGAATAAATATGATGAGTGCATTGTCATGAGTTTTAAATAAATTGTTTACTCCACCCTGGATTTCACTGCCTGATCTTTTTTTACTTGGTTCCTAAACTATTAAAGGCAACCCTGCACCTGGAGTATCACCTTCATACCACAAGGGGGCAGTAAATAGTCATGGTTCTCCACCACTGAGGTGCAAGGCAACATAATTACACTTCTTATTACTTTTTGTTGAATGATGCAAACGCAATTAATGCAGATTTATTCCAGATGGCAATAGCTTCACGATTTATAATTATACCTACACCTACGAAATATATATTTTAAATGCTGTATTTCTATGACCAACCACAATGGGTGGAGCTACAAATGCTTTTGTTTAAATAAATCAAGGCCCCCTAATATTGCTGCTGATTGACTATTGTTTGATTCTTTTTTTTCAGTTTTTATGTTTCGGTTGATCTCTGTAATTTTCTAGTATAGCGTTTGGATTTATTAATAAACCATTGAAGGAACATTAAGTACATTACACATCACTTGTTAATTTTAAAGTATGTTACAGTACTAAAAAGATGTGTTGCCCCTGTGGCTTGATATATTGTAGTTATCACAGTGACACACAAACACACAGGGGTTCGGGCTGAATTGAATCCATCTCTTTGCTCTATCTCATAGGATCTGCTGATAGATGCTGTTAGTCAATGTTTCTATTCTAAGCTTCTCTAAATGTTCAATGACTTTGAAAAAGCCCCCTTTTTACCTCTCAGATGGACTGAGTACAAAGAGGAGATTGTGCCAGAGGTTAGAGGCTTTGTTGTGCATGTTTGGTATGTCAGTTTATTAAAGTGTTACTGTACTACCAGTGAAAAGAGGGTGATTGAATGGTCATGGCTTCAGAGCCTCCTCTCTCAGGGAGTTTCACCGAGGGGACATGAGCGAGGCAGCAGGCGCTGGGCAGATGAGAGGATGAGTGGCTCGTCACATACCATCATACACGTACAGCGTACAGTAGGACATGGGGGAGAAAGGGGCATGGGAGAGGCTGTAATTATGGAAGAATGCTCTAATGCACATAATAATTACATATTAGCTAATTAGTTACCAATCGCACTCCTCTGTGAACAGAATTATGAGCAGTCAAGGAAACAAAAGTCAGTGGAAGCTGAACACTGATCGCACCACATCGGGGATACGAAGGCTTAAGGGAAGCTAGATGGGCTGCAATAACCCAGGCCAGACACTTAGTTGTGTTATCCATAACTGATCTCTAGTTGATCACAATCTTTATGCTTACTCTGGAGTGTACTAAAGGCGTCCTACAGTTGTGTACTGCTGCAGCTTTACAGACAGCTGCGAGCAAACAGTGCTGCATTCAGAAGTCAGTAAGCTGCACTCACGCGGCAGTTATTAAAAGATTACATCGGGGATCACACCACACTGTATGATTAATTAACCTTGACTGATGCTTCGTAAAGAAGAATCCAGCTGAGCAAGTATGCCCACAGGTCTGCGTGTACATACAGATACATAAGAGATGGTTGAAAGTGTCACAGTAGCTGGTCTCGGTATTACCGACTCAGGGTTGCTGTAGCGAAACAAAGCCTCGCTTTTCTCAGCCCTCTCGTCCACCCTGGCACGTAAAGCTCTTACTAGTCCCTCTCCAAACACTGAGAGTGTTGGGTTTTGTCTCCTAAACTGACAGCTTGTTTTTTTTCTGCATCGCTTTGATCACTCTGTGTAGTATGCTTTGGACAGATCAGTATTTGACAGAATCATCATCCAAAGCACCAGGACAAATCTGCATATGCATACTATAGAGTGTGGTTCAAAGGGGAGCTGACTCAGGAAGGGGCTGGGTTGCTTGGCTTCAGTCCCCTGCTTCCCATTGTACAGCACAATGCTGTCGTAACCTGCAGGACACGCCATGAATAAAACATAACCACTGTATTAGTGCTTTAAAGATGTCTTTTCATTTCCAGTTTGAATCATGAGGTAGGTATACTGAAGTTTATATGCATCTGGCACAGCAAGAGATTGATTTTTTGAATAATTTCTGTGTGCAGTTATGCTTTTATTTGACCGACACACGCATAAGCACATACTGTAAGCAGTTGTGCTGCTGAACCTAAGCGTGCAACCACACACACACACACACACACACACACATATTGAGCCCCCTTAAGATGTTCCCAGAGAAACCCTGAAGCATAAACATTGCATATTTTCCATAGTTTTTTATTAATATGTGCTGATACAAGGTCGGTCTGACCTGCGATGACGCAAACACTCACAGAAAATTATCCCCTTTGGCCCGGACAGCTGTCAAAGCAATGGTCGTGAGAAAATAAATCAAAAAGAACATTATCCCTCAAAGAAAATAGAAACAGTATCAAGGTGTTATATTAACCTCAGTTTACAAATGTCTCAGTGGTACATGATAAATTATTTATTTCATAGAAAAATCACAGAAAGCTCTGGAAATGGTGCTATATGTAGAGCCCCACATGGCACAATGTCAGTACATTGCTTCTACCAATGCCTACGGCATGTTACGTAAAACCATTAGCACCCAGTCTATTCCCATAAATTTAAGCATTTCGGGGATGTCCAATACTGACCAGGTTCTACTGTACTGAGCTAATTATTACAGCCCTTAGCTGATGCTCAGATTATCCCATTCACACCTGCTATAGCCAGCTATTCTACCGCTGATGATGGACACAGATCGTCTTGGGCAGCGTTTCCTGGCCCGTCCCATAGACGATCATGGGATGGATATCACTACAGCCATGGACAGGCACATGCAGGCACAGTTCAGCTCCTCACCACTTTCAGAGACTCAGTGGAGGAAAAGGAAGATATGGAAAGAAAAGAAACATGCCTACAGATTCAGCCTGCTCCTGCTGTATGTTGTTAACAAGTAAACAGCAGATACAAGTCTTCACTTCAGTGTATAAAACTACCTAACCCGATTGAAGATGTGAATTGTATGTGGGTCAAAAGATATGTTTGTTTTGGTTTTGGACCTTGGGGTCTCTATGTAGAATGTGCCTCACAGGTTTAACATTTGGAGAAGCTCATCCCACACAAAAAACCCCTCTGATGTTGGTCCCACCCTGTGCATCAAAGATGGCCTGAATTGCTGGCACAGCTCTACGGACACATATTTAACACAAAAGAGAAACAGCACAAGCCTCGTCACTGGGTTTCTGCCACACCCCTATATATTCTTAAAACTACTCTATTAGTACTGTATTCAGTAGTCATGTGGACACGTAACAAGAGACCGATAACAAAATAGTACTACTTTATAAGTGTTTACATTTGCTTTTTAAAAATCTGTATAGGAAAATCCTGTCGCATTTGTTAGCACTCTAAAAATCTCGCTTTAATCGGCTGATGCGGCAGTGGATTCATTTTCACATTTCTTTAAGGAAGCATCCATCTGTCTTTCTTCCTCTACAGGCAGATTTGTTTTATTCAATGAACAAACGTGAGATCTGACACGCCAGCTTGATCAATTTAAAAAGTGATAACCTCTGGACTGCAAACCACCAACAGAAAGCCATCAAAAAAAAAAGCAGCTCATCCATCTCCTTATCTCCAGATCCAGCCCTGCAGAGCCTCACAGTAACCCCCCCCCCCCCCCCCCCCCCCTCTCTCTCTCTCTCTCTCTCTCTCTGAATTTGTGACATCAGTGACATCTCTGCTGATGTTGTCCACACTCTGTCCCCTCTTGGGCCAGTCTTTGCAGACATACAGTAATGACCCCCTGCTCCCCTGCTGCTGTTGAACTCACACACCAGTACTCTCTCCCCCTCCCAATCTTTCTCCTGGTGTGATATTGGCCACACAAATTACTGGTTAAAAAAAGAAAAATGTCTGTGTGTGAAAGGGTCGACTGCGAGTAAACGGGCTGTAGGCCTGCTGGGACCTCCGCTGTCTAATGATAGACTGAGCAATAGTTTACTCTCCACTGACACTAAGCCTCAAGGGTGAGACAGCAATGTGTCAAAGGTTGGGCATCCCACCTTTTAAACAACTCCCTACCTAACCACTGGAGCACATGCATGTCATGCTTGCCACCAGCATGGAACAGGAATGTTGTATAACAGACAAGAGGCGGGAAAAGAAAGCAGAAAAGAGAGCGAGGGCGAGTTCACTGCAGTAAATTAGTAACCACTGTGTGTTATTATTGTAATCACAGGTTTGGAGGACTTTGAATGGTGGAGTAACTCCCGTTGTGTGAGCCTCTGTCCCACAGCATGGGCCTCGCATCTTCTACTGTATAATCACTATCATTTACCACAGTACAGCACTTCTCTGTTTATTGAGATATTAATCATGGATAAACAAAGCTTTTGACAAAACAAATTAACACTCTCAAAAAAGTGCTGCACTAATGGAGTCCATTGAGATTGATATTAAAATGTGGATGAGATGGGAGTGGGGGGAGGGAGGGAGGAAAAGAAAAGGAGGTAGGAGGTGCTGGAAAAGAGAGACGCAGGCCCAAGGTGACGCACATTCCTCCTCTCATGGGGAGCGCCTGTCTAAACAGTGTTTTTCCCTGGGGTGGGTCCAAGCTGAGCAGAGATCAGCGTCAGCACATTATGTCAAATACAATTAATGGAGGGATGGAGTTAATGATGATGGTGATGAGAATGATGTGGATAAAGATGATGATGGCCGTCTTGTGTTTCCCATTAACACTACCAGCCCGGAGTGAATTGTGTTATCGTCAGTCCTGCTTGTTAAAATACATTCATTTGTCCTCAGTTGACCTGTGGGTGCTACCTCGGTGCGGCGGCCCACCATCGAGCCACGAGATCCGTGCTTCACATTGTCCGGCACTGCAGCAGAGCAGAACACATGTGCATATTGTCTTTTCATTTGTAAACACAGGACATGCCCAAGTTCAAATCCAAAGTCATATAGCATCAAAGCAGTATTGCACATGTTCCCCCTATGGCTCAATGATACCAGGGTCTTCTTTATGAGCCTCGTCGCGCTCTGCGGCCCTTACAATGATACTTACACGAGTGATTTGAATAACAAGAATACATGATGGCAAATCCTTGTAATCCCTCTCCCTTATCTGTCTTTAACCCTCTCTCTCTTTCAGCCACAGGAGCCGCAGCTAACAGCTGTCCTTTGGGTACTCTTAGAAGTGGGACAGTCAGGCCCCAGCCAAATGTCACACTGCAGTGGACGCATCTATTTTCTGCTCACGTTCCGTCCTCACATCACACTCTTTTGCTCGGTGCCGGTTTACGAGGGAGACATTAAAAAAAAATTAAAATAATAACAATGCCATGAATGCATCAATGTGAATAAATATTCCAAAAACATACATAAAAACTGATAAATAAACCATAACAAATACCGATAAATACAGCGTTTGAGAAGGCAAACTCAGTTTTTTTTAAAGGTCAGACAGATTTCAGCTGGATGAAAGGAGCCTCATGAGCGGCTGTCTCTTGACAGCTAATTTCTCAAATGTATCGCTTGCATAAGGTGGCATATTGGAAACATGTTCCTCCCGATCAGTCAACCCTGCTTGTCATTTTCATGGTGTATGGTTATCTCGCGTCTCCCGAGGCGGTCTTATTTCTCCTGTCCTCCTTGTACCTGAACAGCACGGCAAGAGAAACTTTCATTTGAGGCGGAGAAGTTATGGCAGCTCTCTGAGATGAGTATCCCCCTTGTCTGATGAGCATTCAAGTCATGTCACAAAAAATAGCCTTTCAAATGTGTGTGCACTTACAAAGGTCTGGTGCACAGCACGCACACACACTCACACACTGGACACGCACACAACCGGCCATTCAGACACATACATACTTACACACATGCACACAAACACATGCACACAGGAAATGAATTAATTGTCACATTAGGCTCTGGAGTAGTGCTGAAACTATTTTTTTAAGAAACAGCAAAATGCAATATTCTCTGATAGGAAAACAAATGTCAATATCATACATGCGGAAACTCATGTTGTTAAAAGTATGTAATCTGGTTGCATCTTCCAAATAATACAAGAACAATCCAAATCCCTTTATGGATGCTGTTGTTCACCCACAATGCTTTATCGTGCCTGTGAGGCACAGTATGACATTTGGCGACATCTATCTCGCTTTCCGCGCACCTCCCGCCGCTTTCGGCAATTCCACCCTGGGAATGTCAAAGGTCAAACATTAACAACATGTAATGGATTATATTACATGAAAATTGTGCCAGGATTTTTTTTGTTTACAGTTTTTCCATTTGTATAAATAAAATCTACTAGACATTATAATCCGTCTCTCTCTCTCTCTCTGCATTTCTCTCTCCATTGGACCCCTTAAGAATGTTCCACTGAATGGCACAGAAGAGCGAGAGATCAAGCTACGGGGGAGAGAGATCGAGTTTATCATTCAGTTCACAAACTCCAAAACATTTTATTTTTTTCTTTCGTTGGTTTGTTGCAGTACAAGAAGTCATTTTTCATAGTATTTGTTACTTTTTGTTGCTTTTGATCATCTGGTGTCTCTATTTACATAGAAGGAATAAAGTAAATTCATGTGTGGTTCCTATGTACACGGCTATACCAATTGGTCGACCAGTGCGTTTGCGGTGTTTACAGTCTTGCTTGTCACAACCACACACAGGAAACAAGTCCACTTCAACTGGCTAGGCTCTAACAGCAAAGTACAGGGGGAGGGGGCGACAACAATCCGCTCTCTGCAGCCCCCAAAGGATGCAGACCCACAGTCAACAAATTGAATACTCTCTTTAAAACAATAGCAAGGCAGTCATTTAACTTTTCAAATGCCTAAAGCAAACAACCAGAGAGAACAGTGGAGTGGATTGGCCAGTCTTATGGGTGCAGGTTCTCCTGCTCTGGAGGGGTGGTGCAGCACCTCCTGAGTCTCCGTCTCTGCCTCTAATCCACTTCTGTACATAGTCGTCGATTCACAGCAAAAGAAAATGAAGGCAACTATTCTGAATCAGCTTCCACTGCCTGCTTGGAACATACGCTCTTGTTCCCTTTTACTTAGATGGAGTATGGTTCTCACTTTTGATGTTCAGTAATGAGCACTTCTGGATTGTGAGTGTGCGTGAGTCTGTGTGTTTGTGAATGCTCTAGTTTCTGTTCTGGCTCAATAAAAGATATTTTTGGCAACAATGAAGAGCTTTCTGTGAGACATCTTTTTAGGTTTTAATAGTGTACTATATGCCCTGTCTCCACAGCTAACTACTCCTATCAAATGATGACTCAAAAAAGACCGATGGATGGTACGAAAGGGAAACGAGATAAAATATAAAATGATACTCCCATCTCCGTAGGCAGGTCTAAAGAGAAATTACATAAAAAACTTTAACAAAGTTTTGAAATATCTGAAGGTAAACGGGGTGGATTGTGGTACATTCAGAGTGCTGGACTTGGCCTAAGGGTACCAAAGGAACTAGGGAGGACTGGGGTTGGAGAGAGCATGACGAATGCTCTGCGGAAAAACTCCCATCACTCATTTCCAGAATACGGGGGAGGGTTAAAGATAAAGGCTGATTCTGCAGAGCCAGCCACGACTCCATCCTGAAGGTCACTGTTTGCTCATCTGTTAGCTAAATAAAAGTCAAGACAAAGAAAGGCAACCAAACAAGCAGAAAGTGGAGAGACGTGAGAACGAGGCGGGCTAGGAGGTGGCTTTGGCCATCACATTAGTCTCCAACTTCCTCCTTCAGGCTCCAGTCACAGGCTGGTGACCAGCTGCATCTGTCCATCTCCCTCATTATGGGCAGGCTCCTGAGCCTGGTGTCCCTCCCCACTCGGTCTCCGGTGTGGGACCTGGTAGAAGGTCTGCATGGGGGCCCCACGAGAGCCCAGGGCGGGCCTCCCAGAGCTGTAGTACAGCTCCTCAGGGGGCTGGGCTGAACGGGGAACCACCTCCAGGGGCTCAGGACTGCTGTCGGGGTAGGGTGAGTCTCGCAGGTTGGTGATGCTGGTGTACAGGGAGTCACGGGCAGGGGAGTCTGGCGCTCTGTTGCCTGCCTGGCCACCAGCACTCTGGCCACTGTGGCCGCTGTGGCCCAGGCTCTCGGTGAGGTCGGCCGTGTAGCTCTCTGACTCCTCTGGATCGCTTTGGTAGAGGACCGACTGGGCTCGCTGCAACAGCAGGGGCTCCTCCAGAGCTTTATAAAGCAGCTCCACATCTTGCGGGGTGCGCTGCCGCCCCTCTCTCATAAAGTCCTCGTCTTCATCCATCATAGACGGCTCTGGCCCGGCACCCGTTGTCCCCCGACCAACCCCGCCATGAGGACGTCCCCTTGCCAGGCTGCCACACACCCTGTCTCCTACGTCGACTCCTCCTCCACCACCTCTCAGGTTGTTGTGCACAAGCTCAGAGATGATCATTTTCTCGAAGGCCGCTGCATCAGAGAGGTTTCGTCGGATGCCTCCGCCTCCCAGTGCCTCTGAGCTGCGGGGATTGATGAGGGGCGGGGGACTGTCTCCTCCCCCACCACCAAGGAAGTCACAGCTGCCTCCGCCTACACCCCCTGGGCCACTGCGCAGGGAGTAGCTGTTGTTGAAGTTACCATTCAAGGGAAGGGTTTCCATCCCACAGGGGTCGCGGGCCTTTGATAACGTACTCTCTGGACCATAACACAAATAAAAGAGACACAGGAGACACAAGGGCTTGGCATTATTATCATAAAGTCAGATTCAAGTGTGAGATGGAGAAGAAGAAATATCAGATGGTAAAATGATGTTAACTGAGGTGAATTACACTTACTTGGGTCACGGAAGGTTCCTGTGCGTCCCAGAGAAAGTCATGTGGAGTGAATAAAATAAAAGACACTCGTCAGTAAGTGTTCTTTAATGGCGCAACATTAACTTGATGTATTCGTTTTAAGACATTTCAAAAGGGAACCATTAACAGAATAAAATATATTGTCCATTGGCCCCTTTTGTTTCTCTCCGTCTCCCTCACACTCGACATCAAACCCTCCAACTCTTACCACACACACAAACACATGCACAGTCACATTAACTCTGATTTATGCAGACGTGGTCCTGTTTGTTTGACACCATATTCCTCCAACATTTAAATCTAAGCCACAGAAAATACTCAGGATATGTATTTACTGCTGTCACTGATACCTGGATACATACATAATTCATGCAAAACCTTGTACAGTAGCAGTAATGTTTATTTTATGACTTTCCTTCAACACACCACAGATGTGCTTTTTCTCCCAAATAACATCACACAGCGAAGCAAAAGCCACAGCCGCCCAAAAAGTGAGATGCGTGTTCATTTTTAAAAATGTAATGCGTAGTATGACTTTAATCAACGTTCTTCGGTGGCGGTGTGGGTAATTAGACATTCTAATGAAGTGCTCTCCATACTTCCTCTCCCACTCTCTTCTAAAAATGTCTTGGCTGCCAGGCCTGTGGCCATCAGGCTTGACGTATTGTGCGGAGAGGCTTTAAAATATTTAACAGAAACGCCGCCTTAAATTTCAGTCCTCAGACACGGGGCCTGATACTCTGCGGGTGCACAGCTCAGCCAGCAACCACACACACGCAGTCCCTTACCAAGCGTATATTGGGACTGTAGAGGAGCAATTACCAGAACATGTCTAAAATTCAGCAGTTATATGCACCCTAAGAGGGGTATGGGAATGCAGCAATGCGATAAAACAGCCATCGAGCTGTTTAAAGAGACTCTGAGAGAGAGGTATAAAAACACACACTGGCACTCACACCTGACCCACACCCAGATGGAACGTCCCCGGCACACCGAGCTGTCCGATCCCTTTCTATGGCCATCATGATTCAAGCAGACTACTTATTCTGCTTGGAAAATAGGAAAACTGTCCTCAAGATTTCTGGCAGTCACAGCTGTAGCTAAACTTCCAAATCAATTTGTGGCTGTTCTCATACAAGATTCAAGATCTGACCAGATGGCTGTTTAGGCCGTAAGCACTGTTTGGCTCTGTTCTGTTCAGCCTCGTGAATCTGTCTGACAGATACAAAGTTGGAAAAAACAACACGCAAACAGTGCAAAATCACTCAAATACATTAATGAGTTTGCGAGTACGATGTCAAACCACTGACGTAGTAACGCACAGGAGGCCAAGCAAGCTGCCTGAATACTGCATATCCACACGTGCTGACAAGACTGCACACACAGCATAAAGTATTTATGAGGAGCTAACCGGTAGAGTTGAAGACGCCAGGTGAGGGTGGGGTGAAGCTCTCGGCCAGCAGAGTGTTGTAAGGAGAGGTTCCAGTGCGAGTCTGTAACACCGGGTTCGTCAAAAGGTGGTTGCCCATGGTCGCTGCAAGGCACAAACATTTAAAAAATAAAACAGAATCATAAATAGGCTCTTATCTTTGCCTCAAATGTATGCAAAGCAATCACAAGCAGAAACACGGCACACAATAGGTGTAACACTCTGAAATTCAGGTTTCCCGACTCAGTAATAACATCTGGCATCATAAAAATATTTACTGTTTATTCAGATGGGGTTATTTTAGTTATGCCGGTGCTTTATGGAGTAATGCATTTCACAGTTCTCCTCAATGTTTATGACTGCTGATTGTAACCTTTGAGTAAAAATACAATTGCAGGGGAAAGGTACTGTTTGGAGCATTGCCATTATTTTTTTCCCTGTTGGCTCCTGACAGTGTAGTCAGATGGGGTAGAACAGTAATGCATGTCATTATGTAGTCGAGGTGTGCAGCCATTGAAACACAGTTAATTTCCCAGTGCAATGTGAATGCCACTACAAGACAAATATAATTCAAAGAAATGACAGAGAGAATGTTGTATAATGCCCATGTATGGCTCCAGCCTGAGGCAACTCAAACAGAAATGCCATGAAATTAAAAATAGGACAGCATGACGGAGAGTAGTCGAAGGCAAAGTGCAACCTTCAGGTCTCACGCCTACCGTTCATCACACGGCGAGGGAATTCTAAAAGAGTCAAATATGCACTCACACACAGCTATTTATTTGTCATTTTACCTCCTCTTACACTTCCGCTGTCCATCTTTTTGGCATGCCACACAAACCCTCTCTCTATCATTTCTGGCTCGTTCTGCTGTGTCTTGACTCGACCACATTTCCCTCAGTTCCTCACGCCAGAATGTTTATAAACAACACCAAATTAGTTGGGATTAGCTGTCTGTGTATCTCATAGGAATATCCTGTAGAAAGTAGCTTTAAGTGGGGAGAGAAAGTAGGGCAAGGGGAATCATGGGAGGCTGTGTGTGTGTGTGCGTGTGTATGTGTGTGTGTACTGCACGCCTTGTCTTCTGGACACATTACTATTGTACTTATTTCAGAGATTGCGGTTTATAAAGAAGTGAAGTGGAGAAATCAAAGAGATCCGAGATGCCAGTGATAACGCCGCAGCGTATCTTCTCCAGATTTGGCCTCTTTAATTACTCCTTCATGATAGCGCCTCTCTCTCTCTCTCCCTCTCCCTCTCCCTCCATCTCACGCTCCCATTCGTCTTTCACTTTCTGCCAACTGACAAACTTCTCTCAGAAGCACAGAAAATAAAGGCTTTCCAGCACAGTTGTTGTGTGTTTGACAGCACAACATGAAATGATCCACAATGTGTGTCTCCAACAGCCCTGGTGATTGCTCTGTCGTGACGAAAAGCCCCGGAATCCAACCCAACACACACACACACACACACACACACACACACACACACACACACACACACACACAAACCTCTCATCCATGCAGCTCACTCGTAGCACCCTCTTTCTCACCCCCTGCCTTGCTCCTGTCACTCTCCTCAATTAGAATAATTACCCCCTGTTCGCTCACACGCTAATCAGTTCATTAAAAACAAAATGGATGAAATTAGCATAGAGAGTGACGGCTGATTTAGCAACTGCTTCTGTTGTCATCATCAACAACCTACCCCCCCACCCCCCCCAATCCGGAACCTGAGCCAACCTCGATCGTCTCCATGTTACTGATGGCTGCAGCGGTGACGGCACCAGTTGCTGAGGCTGAGAGCGTCAGTGACTTCGCACACATTTATTTATTTATTTTACTCGTTAAATAATTGCTAGTGCACTATTCATGTGCTGTGTGGAGTTCAGAGGAGAAGGCATGCGTCACTGCATTCAGGTCAAGAAGATGTGGATGCAATCGATCCCTTGATACTATAAAAAGGCTGAGAGTTCAAACCAGTGCTGGCAATCTCAGGTTAACTGGCAGCTATTACAATATGTATTTATATAGTAATGGTATCACAACACATGCAATTCTATAATATATAGACACGACTTATGTGGAAGATAATGAAAAACATTTTTATAAAGCGGAATTCAAACCTATATGAGTAGAAAGAAACGTGTGGTTATATTGTGATATTGAATATTTGTCTCGATCCTTGTTCAAATGACTTTTTTTTATTTATTGAAAAACTGGAAATCTCAAAAAAGTAAATAAAGAAATAGAGCAAAGACGGATCGTCTTCGATAATGAAAGATTTCACTGCAACTGGCTGCAAACTATTTTTCCTGTCAAAGAACTATACTGTGATAAATGTGATTTATGATGTGGTCAAGTGGCTACACTACCATTTTCCTTAAGTTAATTATTATCACTAACTGTATATACTGAAAGATTAGAAATACATTTAAATCTTAATTTCAGTAAGAGGATTTTATTACGACCCACCCACACACATATTCACAGTGTTTGAGCTCCATATATTTACTACATAAGCGCTTTCACTGACCAGAGGCAGCCGCTGCACTGCGAACTGAAACCCATCAACCAGCCTTCAACCTTGTGTTATTCAATTTAAGCTATTACTGCTGCTAACTGCTATTTGCTGGCTGGCCCAGTTGCTGCAAGGCAATCTGAATCATTAGTTAACCTTAATACACCGAGCATGGGAACATATATTTCATCATCTTGTATACTGTCACATGTGCACATGGATAACAACGCTTTGCCTTGGCTCTGTCCACTCTATTCCAATGCTTTATTTATTTGTGTTCACTTGTGTAAGTCTAAATGTGTGTGTGCTAGAATCTATGCGTGTGTGTGTGCATTTAAGTGTGTATAAGGTAAAGGAGGGGAAGCAGAGCAGTGATGGAGGGAGGCCTCACCGCGGTTGAGTGTTGGGGTGCTATTGATATCTCCCGCCATGAAAGAAGATTCCGTCTGCTTTCGAACCGTGTCGTTCCACATCCTGCGGATCCGACTCTGGAAGAAGGAGCAGAGCTCAGTGAGTGGCAGCAAACAGACAACAAGATAAATATAGAAACGCGACGGGTAGACGTTGTAACTCAGTGGGGCTGCTGTAATCAAAACTGTGGGGCTCGCTCTAATCCGTAAAGAACAAAAGGCAAACATGGTAGACAAAGAGATTGAGGCGTTGGGTAAAGAGGCACACAGCTATGTCATGTTATCATGAGGCGGGCTAATAAACTCGAGCTGTGTCAGACATGATTGCAGTAGCTGATTCTATTGTTATTTAGAAGCGTCTCATTACAGTGTGGGAAAGCTTGTTTGTTGATTGTGTGGAGTGTCAATGTGTGTGTAGTATGTGTCTGTGCCATAGAGCTCACAGCAATTTCCAAATGTCTTGTGTGGGGCTTGTGTTTATATATAGCACATGGACTTCAAACGATATCTTTTTTAATGAGTCATCTACTCTGGTAAGCACAGGGCTGCCAGTAATGGACGGAAACAAAAAAGTAAAAACTTTACAACAGACAGTGAGCAAGCCGGCTAATTAGAGCGGCTGTGCAACAGAAAGATCTAATGAACACGTCACATATAATGATGTAACATACTTTAATACCGCTCTGTCACGGAGAACAAAATGTTTCGTAACGACGGTGTTTCACCTTCTGCACATCTTTTTTCATGGGCAAATGGAAATAACGCGACTGTGGTCTGAAAAGTTAAAGTCAATTCAAATGCTTTGCAAAGTAATCGCTGACTCATTGTTATTGATCAGCAATCAAACCCTCGCAGGCGCTATCATTTTGTACTCTAAAACCTTACATAACGGAGCTTTTAAAATGTCCCCTTGTTTCCAAAGCTATTTATTTTGTTTTGACACCCTGTTTGACAGTGTTCTAAAAAAGAAAGTCAGTGAGTATCAAGAGAGTCATTTGATTCAAGAACATTGATTTTTCGTTTCATTTCACCAAAACAAGCTGATTGCCACTGAAAGCAGAGGCAGATATACTCTTCATTTGTTCAGAGAAAAAAACTATTTTAAAACTCAACAGTGGTCTGGTGGATCTGTAAAGATGAACAAACAAGTGTGCCTGCATCGTGTGTTCACTGCTTTGTGTGTGTGTGTGTGGGTCTGCCCTGCTCGCACCTGCCGGTGGGCCGCTGCGTGGCGAGCTTGGCTGCCGCTGTAGTAGCGGTTGTTGGCACGCAAGCCCGAGTTCTTCAGGGAGCCGTGGGAGCTGGTGGTGGAGGTGCGGCTGCAGCAGTAGGAGTGACGCAGACACTTGCTGTACTCCTTATGGACCTGTAAAGAAATAACACCACCAGCACAGCGGGCACAGGTTTTAAAGCCACTCATAAACCCAAACACTTAGTTTCAACAGCCTGGACCCAACGTGAAGCTTTTAACCCAGGGCGATAGCAAAATGCAATCAAACATGGATGCTTAATATTAACCACACATGCATATCTATCCATCTTCACAATAGTTCATCTGCTTAATTATAATTACATCCATTAATAGTAAGTCTTCAAAGCCTTGTAGTATTACCTTCTTTTGCAGGGCGCAGTGGAAGATGAAGATGAACATGCCCTGGAAGGCGTTGAAGGTGGTGAAGAGGTAGGCCATGATTACCGTGTTCTCATTGATAAAGAGGAGGCCAAAGGCCCACGTCATCCCCAGCAGGAAAAGCAGAGCAATGGCCCCCAGAGCCCATGACCTGAGGGAGGTGGACAAAGGAATGTTCACAGGAAACTAAAACAATTTGGTTTATTTATCATGAGCTTATGTTCTGCTTTTAAAACTCCAGTGTGACTCCAATTAAAAAAAACTGAACTCACTTAATGTTATCCAGGCGGCTGGAGTCAGGTTTGAGTGCTGAAGAGTTGCGAATCATCTTGTGTAAAGTGATCATGAGGAAAATGAGGTTGAGCTGGAAGATAGGAAGAATCAAATAAATGTGTCGTGAACTTTACAGTCTGCTCCAAAAATACTGACTTTGCAATGTTAATAACCTCATAAAGCAAGCGTGGTGAAATACATTTGGTTCAACTGGGTAACATCAAAATGGAGAAGGGAATAATACTGTCTGACAGTAAAGCTAATACCATAATAACAAATGAAACAGGTCCAATGAAGCTCCAGATGAAGTAGTTATCCACTCGCAGCCAGCATCTGGAGTGGCACAAAGGAGGAGAGAGAGTTACACACAACTAAGCTCACGGACACACACATGGGCACGCACGCACACACATTCAGGCATGCAGACATTATTTCCCTGTCTCAGCGGATTATCTTATGAAGGCTAATCATCAGGCTTTGGCTAAGTGTGTTCAGAAAAGCCAGTCCGCAGGGAGGTGCAAGAGCCGTTCACACAGCACTGCATATTACATTTCCAGCTGGGGGAATAGCATAATCCTACTTCTCAATCTGCAGGTGCAAAAGATCTGTCTTCACACGTACGCTTTCTTGGTCCCATAGCTCCTGTAGTCTATGGCTGCAGAGATGCCCACCACCAGTGCGGGGAAGCAGTAGCCGCACAGATAGTAGTACTTTTTGCGGGAGTACTCGCTCTCAAAGACCTCCACCAGCATGAGATAGAGTTGCACACCCTCCAGACACATCCAGGAGAAGGCAGCCAAGAAGAAGAAATGCAGAAGGCCAGCAAAGATGGGACAGGCAATCTGAGACCAGCAGCAAGGGAGAGAATAGAAGAAGAGGACGAATGAGAATATTAAAATGAAGAAAGAGAAACAGTTAAGATCAAGGCGTATAACCGGAGAGGACAGAACAGAGGAACTATCAGGAAGAAGATCCCATTCACAGAGAAGAAATAAAGAGCAGCCACCTGGGTTTGTATTGAGCGGTAATTCATTACTTAGGGCAGGACATATTTTAGTAAAGTAGTAAGACACTGCATCAATTTTAGTTTCGCAGTTACTATTAATATAATAAAGAAAGTTGACATTTGTGTTATGTTGGAACTTTCTTTGTCAGTTTCAAGAAACTGACCTTATCTAGTGACTCACTTTCATAAACTGAGCTTTAAAGAAGGGGACTTTATAAAAGAAAACAAGCAATCTCATGAGTCAGACCCCAACGTCTTCGGCAGGTATCTAACACGCGGCTACGAACTCACGTGGTATTCTGTCTTGTCGATGCCGATGAGGAAGAGCAGCTCGGCGATGAAGAGGTTGATGCAGAGGTTCTTGTGGATGGTGTTGCGGTCGGTCTGCAGGCCCCGCAGGAAGCAGAAAGTGGAGATGCAGATGGCTAGACACACTAGGGAGATGACAATCCCCACCCAGGTGATCACAAACAGGATCAGTTCATGCATTCGCCCCTGGTACTGAAGTCCGGGTCGTGTCGCGTAAACAAAGATGGTGGGGTGGGGGGGGTTGAGAGTGTGGAGGGGAATAGGATGAAAACAGAGGGCAGAGGGACACAGATACGTAGCAGAATCAGACAAATAAAGAGGGAAAGATATTGGACAAGGCGGGGGAATGGGAGGTGAGGAGTACAGAGATAGATGGGAGAAGAAACAATAGGGGGTTAGATAGACAGAACAAGGGGAGGGGAGAAAAAGAGCAAAATTGCTTTATTTAATATTTGTAAATATATGCAAGGAGCTAAAGTGTAGAGACAAGAGACAAGACGTCCTGAAAAAATACATGACATTCAAATTGATGTGAATGTCAGCTCGAAGTAGCAGGACATGAATTTGTAAGCATGTGCCTCCCTGAATGTCGGAGTGAAAGGAGGAAAAGAGAAAATTCAAAACAAAGAGCTTGTCAGCCTTGAGTGGGTACATTAATGTGCATGTGTGTGAGGGTGTGTGACTGAGAGTGAGCGAACGCTAATGCTCGCACGAATGAACGTCTGCATAAATTACACGGCTTCCGTTTTAACCGTGCGCCTGCCACGCCCTTGTTTACTTACATCGGGCTCGTGATGAGCCATGAGCACGGCGAAGTTGGTGAGGTGGCTGCAGGAGCAGGTGGTGTGTGTGCTGTTGGTGTCCAGCAGCTTGCAGCCCTGCGACGACCACTGGCCCGTCATGGAGCGCTCAGAGTAATTCCAGAAGGAACAATTTGGAGAGTAATAATTATCCAACTGCGGAAAAAGGAAAACATAGAGAGGGATGATGGAAAATGTCGAGAGTATTCTACGAGATAGAATGTGAATTAAGCACGATAACGACTGAATTAGGCCACCTGTAGGTGTTTGAGTGTGAAGACCACCGGGTCAATGAGAAACACTCTGCTGGACTCTTTGTTGATGGAGGCAGCAATTACATGGGAGTTGACCGCCAGGCGCCTCTTATCGTGGCTTGGCACATCCACTTCCATCTTCACTGTGGCGTTCTCAGTGGACAGGAAGGATCCCAAGTTCTTATAGAGAATGAACACCACCTTGACTTGTCCTGCACGTGAAGAGTAGAGAATGATGAAGAGGAGGAGAATGAAAGAGAGAAAATGTGAGTACAAGACCGAAGAGAAAGGAAGCAAAAAATAAATAAATAAGGTAGCCGTTATATGAAAACAGAGATGCAGACAGAGCAATAAAGAGGAGTGGAAGGAGGGTGGGGGGGGGGGGGGATGCGAAAGACCAAATACAGAAATGGGGGCATAATATGGTAATGGCGGCGAGAGTGGCAGAGATAGAGAGTGGGGAGTGACAGGGTGAGCGAGAGGGAGACAGAGAGAGAGAGTTAGTGAAGGTTAGAATGATGGTAAGGACCGTTTCATTTTGACTGGTGGAAGAGAGCGAGATTTAATGTGGAGGGCAATGGAACATTCATCCCTCAAGCATTCACAGATCTCTTATTATTCCATATGAATATTTCATGTGCGTTTGTTTCAATCATTCTAATCTCGTTCCCACTGCAGAGCCGAGCGGAGACAGAAAACAGAAAAGGGAATGGGATGAGGGGCCACGGAGGGAGGAGGGGAGCGATGGAGAGGGGGGGGGGATGACAGAGGTGTGGGGGGAGAGGGGCGGGGGGGGGGGGGTTAGAAAAAAGAGAGATGAGAGAGGGGGATAAGATGGCGAAGAGACGGAGCGAGGGAATGGAATGGGGAAGAGAGGAGAGAGAGGGAGTGCTGAGATTGCTCTGTCAGACTGGGGACGATTGTAATCTACACGCCTCCCCAGCTATTCTATTAAGACTGCTGTTAAGAAACCATCAAGAAAAGAAATTGTCTCAGCACTTTTGTTAATCTGATTAGCCTATTATTATGAACCAATAACTTAGTCAACTGCATGCAGATTGTTTTAAGCTTGCACGGAAAATGAAAGGGAAACATAAGAGCGGGCTACACAGGACAGTAACATCTTTCAGGCCTTGGGGTGAGGATGGGGTGAGGCAAGGGAGGCTGACCGTTGCGACTGTACTGTTTGATAGTGGAGGCTGAAAGATGGATGGTGCTGTCGCTGGCATAGTTCTGTGGGAAGGACAAGTCCTGCAGGTCCATCTCTGTGTTCAGGACATGCACCTCGAGATCTGGTGGAGGAAACACAACTGGAGGTTTAATTACACAAACAGTGGTCAGAACATGTGGAACATCCATACCATATCGACTTATCATACCATATATGGACATGGCCTTGATGCAACAATAAACAGCAGGGTTTTTTCTAACATTATAAGACGTGGGCAGAGACGTTTTTGTTAACAAAGCCAGAGAGTCCATTTCATTCTTTTCACATTCCAATTTCCGAAATCTGAATATACTTTATTATAATAATTAGGAAGTGGATTGCTTTTTTGTCTCTTGCATTATTATGCTTTTATATTACCATTAATATAAAACGTGGTATAAAACGGTCTTAAAATGACAATAATATTGTTTATTTCTGGGACAATATATTGTCCAACAAAATCAGTATTGGTGACAGGCCTATTCATACACCCACCATAATTAGCACCATCAAAATTGGTTTCTTACCAATGCTTGGCGCTCGATCAGAGAAGCGATTCCCATACATGTTGTTGGCCAGCAGGAAAGCTCCTTTTTCCAGGACGTCCAGTAGCATGGTGGCAGTGTGGGCTTGCTCTGTGCTGTTCATGTCCTGCCATGACTCCAGGGCTTCGGGACGCAGCAAGTTGTCCACTGTCTGCACCACCGCCTGGCAGACGCAGGAGGCGTAGCATTCATTACTATCACTGAGAACACTTCACTACAAGATGCACACACCTGATTAGCTGATGAAGGAGTAACAAACTAATCAGGAACTAATAACTAATGAATCGCCCGTTCATAGTTACAGATGTGGTGTGAATACATGAGTAAATGCTCTAAATAATGATGTTTTATTTGTCTTAAAAAAAAATCTTTTTAGTATTCTTTCTCATCCTTGGGTAATTCGAGAAGTAACAGCTCATTCCCAATTAATTTTTAGAAGCTATTTCTCAGTTCACTGGGATTTTGCTCTACTTTATGTGAGGAGACACATAAAATGTAAGTAATGGTAAGTTAATCAAGAAGTACTGCACATGATGGGACACAAAATCACATGTTCCTAATGTTCGGGAAGTAAATCTGGAACAATTGCTTAAAGAAATGGGTTAGTATGCAGATTCTACCACTTCAGTAATAACTATTCATTAGACAATCTAAAGAGGTTTTGAAGGAAGTGCTATTAGCTATTAATAATTCAGTAATTATCTGTTAGTGCTTGATTTGTTTGTCTCCCGTTCCTTTTTAATTACTCTTTTTGTGTACCTCGTTGTTAAGTGAAACCCTATTACCTGACCACTTTAATGTACAAAGCTACTCAGATTCCACTGTAATTTCCGAGAAACTCTCCACTCCTCTGCACTACATTTATTACTGAGCTATGTCAGACATATTACCTTTCTATTTCACACTTACAATTCATTTAATGGCAATTTTGACGGCTGTATCAGCTATCCAATTTATTGGAGTAGCCTGCTTGATGAATCATGTAATTCTCTTGCTCAGGCCTCTCAAAATGAAAGATTGACTGCTGTGTGGAATAAAGACCATTGCCGTTCACAAAATGAATTTAGCATCAGAATGCACTCTATCTACTCCAAAAAAGAAAAAGACAGAGGGTGTTTTTGGTTTATCCTCAGAACAGAACTGAGGTAACTTGCAGCGAATGACAAAAAGTAATGGCTGGTTACATACTACACAGCAGCCTTTAAATTCATCTTGCACCAACGGAGATCAGAAGATGTGGCGTCATATTACAGCATTCTGCAGACAGGTCAAGATACACGAAAGACTGTGTGCTGCAGAGCGCCGCATTTCATCATTACAGAGAAGCATACACGAGGCCTTTTCATGATATTAGATTACGGCTTTCTCAGAAGCAGAGATATTGCACAAATATTGGAAAACAACAGAAGGGCGTAGTAACACAAACTGTTGCCTTTCATACAGTACTATCGTCAAATTGCATCTTCTCAGAGCCACAGATATCGTGTCGTATTGTGCAACACACTGATGCCGCGGCCAATATTATACACTTAGGCTCAATCACAGTCCAACAAAACTTAGATTACATCTATGAGCGATGAGTTTCACATAAAATGAACCCATATTTCAAACGCATGTACACCATGAGAAAATTGAAAAATTACCAATCAGCTTTCATTGCTCTGGGAAATACTACACCAACGTCTGCCAGGGGTTATACCAAAACTCACGCTGCTCTTCAAGAAAAAACACCCTCTATAAGTAATTATTATTATTCCAAAGGCCATATAAATCATTATACAGAGCATTGAGCCAAATAATCTCATCCACAAACCTAGTCTACTCAAGGATTTATCTTCCCTCAGTTATTCTAAGTCGCAGAGCAGTGCTACTCCACAGGCATGTAAAGCAGGCAGATAAAAGAGAAACGCTACCTGGATGTACGCGCGACAGGTCCGCTCTCGCTTCTGGAGCTGGAAGGGAGAAAACAAAGCATGGAATTAAACAGCAAAATAAAAAAAACTGTAAATTAAAAACTCACTCATCCTTGCATGTGCACTAGGGGGGTAAACTCGCATTAACCTCAGCATCCCTTTCTAATGCTTAAATTAAATTTATATGTTTGTGTGTGTGTGTGTGTGTGTGTGTGTGTGTGTGTGTGTGTGTGTGTGTGTGTGTGTGTGTGTGTGTGTTTGTATGCGTCTGTTTACCCTTTCTTTTACCTTGTTGTAGTTCCGTGCAGCGGACTCTTTGTTTCCGGGCCTCAGGGCCTGAAGCTGGGCGTCCAGTATGTCCAGCAGTTGCTCAATCAGTCGCACGGACGAGCTGACATCACCGGCCTGGATCCGGCCCCGAGTGTGGTTCACCAGCTCTCCAGCTATGTTGGCGGCATTCTCACCGCTCTTGATCTGCACGTGAACACACACGCAAACGAACGCATGCATGCTTACATACAGCGATAGTGTAAGTATGATACAAACACATCTGCTTTAATTAGTCTATTAAATGTTTATATGTACATTAACATTACAAGAAACCACATTTTAAGTTACTCTCAATATTAGACTAGTGTGTTCAGCGATCAGATTTCCCCAGACCCCCTCCAAAAAGAGTATCTTAATTATCAGCCCCTCTTACATCATTTGTAATCAAAGATGGACCTTGTAGAACACATTGTGAACTTTTTATTCTCCCTGGTGCTGTTTCACTTACAAATCACACCCTTAGCAACCACTTTGCAATTGGAATTGATTTTTGCCTAAAGGAGAAGGTATAATGGATTCTTCCAACGATGTTACTTTTCACTGGGATGCTGCTTTCCCTACCAGGCACACACTTTGAAAACCTTTAAGAGAGTCGATGAGGGGAAGGCGTGGCTAAGTAATCAGGGTGTTCTTCTTCATAATTGAAGCCGCGTTAACCAGCTTAATTTGACTTCACATTTATATGGACTGAAATCTGATTACTGCCCAAATCTGGATTGATCAGATTACTACAGTGTATATAGTAACACTGTTTGGCCATTTAAATAGCAGTGAGCTAAGGTAATATCATTGTGCATCATCTAGAGACCATGATGTTTAGCTACCACACAGGTATAATGCATTATGTGAGACCGTAATGGAGAAATAGAAGTGGCAGAGTACTTTGCAAGCGGTGGAGCTCTCAGCCTGATTTTTAAAAATAATTTAACCTAGCTGTGATTAAAGTATATTACTGAAAAAATGAGAGTTAATTAAGTATCAAGAGCAGATGCCTTGTAATAAAGGGTCGGTTGAAATTAGTCTGTATTTTAATCAGGCCAGCCTTGGAGATATGTTAATGTGTGTATGGAGGTGGACAGGGAGGATGGTCGGGGCAGTGGGGCAGAGGAAGGGGGCTCCAGGTCTCACCTTCTGGGCCACCTGGTTGACCCACGGGGAGGTGCAGTTACTAAGGTCAGGACCCCGTGGGTTCCACATGACCTGCTCCACCAAGCACTGGAACGAAGCAATGCCTGGATACGAGCAAAAGAGAGAGGAAACAGAGGAGGGGGAAGTAATGGAGAGATAATAAGCATTAGGTGTCTGCAATTAGAGAGGAAAGTGTGGAAGAGAGGGATGAGCAAAAAAAATAAAAACGATATAAATTCTTTTCTACTCGGAAACGGAATGAAATTAATTTTAAAAATGTAACGCACAAAGTGTTTGAAGATGAGAGGGAAGACGGAGGGAGGAGGCAGAGTAAAAATGGGTCAGAAGTGGAAAAGGTTCAATAATGGAGTGTAAGGCAGTGAGAAAGGGAGGGAAGAGAAAGGGAGGAAGAAGAAGACGGCAGGGGCGGACCGTGCTTTTATGCTCTGAAAGGAACAGTTTCAAATAAATACATACAGACGTACAACATAACATTTACTGTGCGCACACGGACACACACACTGAAGACATCAGGTATGATACCTCACTGTCAAATAAAAACACCTAAAGTGAAGCACCTTCCCCCAACCTTCATTTCCAGCTACGTTTTTCTAGTTACCTGGGTTCAGAGAAAGGACACCACACAGGGATAAAGCCAGAAAATGGTCTATATGCTGCTGCTAACACAAATAACCAACGTCATGTCACAAATACAAGGCAGGGGGAAAAGGGAGAAGAGAGACAACAGAGTGAGAGAGAGAGAGAGAGAGAGAGAGAGAGAGAGAGAGAGAGAGAGAGAGAGAAGGAGAAGAAAAACGCAGAGATGACAGAGACAATGCAGTAACGCTTCACAGTTGTAGAAGGATCAGAGCAGATGTGGCGTGGCATCTCATACCCCCTTCTTCTCTCTCTCTCTCCCACTGATTTTTCTCTCCTCCTCCATCGACCACAGATTGGGTTTGAGAGCTTTGCCAAGACGTGGCGATTAAGCCAGCTGCTAATTTAATGTTACTGCCGTTCACAAAGAGAACATACAGAAACAGGGAAAGGTGTTTGAGAGGAAGATGGAGGGAGATATTTATATTGTTGTGGCTTAAGACAGCTTTTTGATTGCTGCATGTTTAGAGGTAAAGAAACTAACATGAAGGGGGGGGAAGCCTGTGTTGTCTAGCCTTTCATTTCATTATTCACCACTTTCAATCAGCTCTGTTTCTGTGGGAGATGAGCCTTTCATATGTGGAGGACGGGCTTTCATCTGCAAGTCCACAGGGACCGTGCCTGCTGGTGGGATCAACGTAGGGACAGGCGAAGACAACAGTGGAAAATAACATGCGTGAAAGCACAAACATGCTGATCACGTGGGCACATGCTGAGAGATATACTGCACGCACAAACAGGACATACCCGCTTCAACATGAAACAGACATGTTTGTTTCATGGAGTGGAAGAAATCACACACGTTTAAAAATACACACATGCAGATGTCCTCACCTAGAGATCCTTTGGGACAAGGACGATCTACTGTTTCTCCTCGCTGCGTGGTGGGCCACTGCACACCACGGACCAGCTTGGGATCACAGACATGGGGCTCCGGGCCTTGAGGAGAGAGGGGTGGTCGGCGGGTGACAGGCACAGTGGCTGTGATTGGTCGAAGATCAGGGTGCTTGTTGATGGAGCCGATTGGGCGTGAGGTGGGGGCCAGAGGGCGGATGGTAGAGGGGCTGGCACTGGAAGTGAAGGGCTTGGCTGGAAGAGTGGTGGTCACTTGGGTGGTGGTCAGAGGGCCTGAGGTAACCCAAGAGTAAAACAGAGAAAAACAGAAGAGTTAGATGGTACAAATGAGTGAGCGAGCGACATTTAGAGAGTTACATAAGGATGTACGGGATATGTTAGAGAGCAGCAAAAGCCGACAGCAGAAGCCAGAAACAGAGATCAAGAGAGTGAAGGACACATGCATGTGAATTTAAGATGTCTCTCCGAAGTTGAGTTCAAAAGTTAGCCTGACAATAATTGGGGTGACAAATACTTTTTTGAGAATCTCAAAGCCTGCTCTCCAGAGAGATGAGAGAAGCAGAGGAGGAGATGGAGAGAACACATCGTCACAAGTCAGGGAGAAGTAAATAATTGATCAAATGTATCAGAGAAGTCGCCATCACTAACAACCAAACCTAATGCGAAGATAAAAGCAACACATCACAACTACAAAATCCTAGCTGATCAAACGCAGAGGCAGCGCACACACTGTGAGTGCCGCCGCCCGTGCGTCTCTGCCTCTACTCTCTCTGGGCCTAATTCGAGCTTTATAACGGCCTTTATGCGACTCACATATACAATACATCCAAAGCCTGCCAAAATGAGGTGTGGTGTTCTCATTTCATCCTCCCCCTTATCATTTCAAAATGACGTTTTCATTATCCATGACCAGAGAAGTTGATATGAAGTGCTACAGCAGTCATACCTGAGAGGCTGCTCTTTACTGTAACTATGGCACGGGATGGAAACACAAGGACTTGATATCTAAAGCATTCAAATGTCAGGTAAGAAACAGCCACAAACCCATTCTGCATGGGCTGTTCGAAGTGTGCCGCGATCAAGCACAAAGTAAGAATTTGCCAAGCAATGCAAAAAAAAGAGAAAATGCATTGCAAGTAAATAATATATGTTATCGGAAATAAATCTGTCAACCAAAGTAATTTCTTGTGTAAGAAAGCTGTAAAGTATAGTCCTAATGTTTCTACTAATCTACTCTGCTTTCCATTCCAGTCGGGCGTTACTATTTTACTATAAAATATTTAATGAGTTTCCAGAATACCTCATTACTATTACCAACACATCTCAGTTTAGTTGTGGAAAACATTCACATTTGTTTGTGATGAGCTTTTAGTTTCCCACCAATTTACAAATCCAACACGAATCACAATTATAGACTAAAAACAAAAAGTTACTGTACACACACACACACACACACACACACTCTGTGCTTCTGTGTGCCTTCAGTAGGATCGCTCCTCACCTGTGGTGGGGTCTGGTGGTCCGAACTCCAGCTGAGTAGCGCAGCACGTTATAGTTGTTCCAGACATAAAGCTGGTTGTCTCGAGGGTTGTAGTCCACGGAGGAAATGTACTGATACGGGTTTGGGAAAGGGATGTTGACAGGCTCCTCGCGGCCTTGGTTGGTGTTATAGGCATACATCACCATGTCGCCGCCTGCTTCGCTGTCATCATCCTGGTAGACGGACCGCACTGCGTAAAGCACACCACACGCCATGAAGGCGTTGGATGCCATCCTCTTGTCAAAGCTGGTCTCCCAGGTGCCTTCAAAGCGCAGGGTGTAAGGGTTCACCTGCGGGCAAAGAGGAAATGTTGAACTCGGCCGAAGCTTAATGTATAAATGATCGTACTCGGAAGCTTGAAGAGAGAGTTTGGTTTTGGGCGGGGATTTGACTTTGTTCTTCAGATTCTCAGTTATAGGAGGTCATAAAGTTCAAATGTCTTCATGACTAAAAGAGCAAGTCTACTTGCATTTGATTTCTATGTGTGGAGTTTTATCTATATTTAAATGCTGAAAACGATTTGATGTAACATTTCCCATATTAATCATGTTGAGCCCACAGCAGCACAAATGGTACTTCTGTACAATAATGTAAAGATTTATAAGCAGTTAATTAAAAACTAATTAAAGCCTCTTCTTTGGAGAAGAGATATTTCTGTGGTTTTAATGCAAAGCTGCTTCTGCTAAATATACCTTCAAACTGTTTTGCCGAGGAATAATAGAGACCTCCGTGTGTGTGTTGCACTCTGAGCAAGAAAAATAATAAAACTCCTGAGAACCCAAACAATTCCTTGATGATGAAGGTGATCACTTCTTTATTTATGACTTTGTTGCTCCATTATTCTCCACCCTCATAGCTCATGTAGGGTTTGATATTTTTAGATGGATAGTTTAACTTATACAGTTAGAAAAACAATTTCCTGGTTAGGTCAAAGATAGTGATAATAAATGGGACCCGTCGTTCTGAACAGAACATTAATTCAAACTCTGTTTGTGTGGAAACTCGCTGCCTGATTGCAGTTTTGTTTGTTAAGAAACAAAAAAACAACCGGTGTTAAAATATAAACGTTCTTAAGTTCACAATGATGGATTGTGTTTAAAGCTTGTCAAGGAAGCAGCGCAAAGTAATGTGATATGTTTAAAACAGTATGCAGCATGTGATTCTAAACTATTGGTATACAAAGCAGTCAATAACCTAACAATGCCATTGTTTTATGATTGTAAGTCATACAATCATAAAATGTTAGAGGCCAGAAAGAAACGTGTTGTGTATGTAAAAAAAACTAATCAAATATTTATTTTACTAGTGAAGATTAGATTTTAGGATATGATTGGATTTGAAAATAGGCCTAACCTTTTTCTGATTATTTTTATGTAACTCTTTCTTGGCCAACAACGTCTCATTTGTCAGTGCACCTATGTAATCTCAATAGTAAGTCATTCAGGAGTGACAGATGACCTTTTGCCTGACTAGTCTAATGAGATTTAGATATAATCCTCTGCTGCATTAATAATCTACATCTCATCCCCTTCTGTGCTGCGCTGCTCTCCCACCTGGCTGACCACCAGTCGTCCATTGTTGGCCTCAGTGGCGTAGATCACCCAGAGGCCGTTCTCATCCACAGCCAGGTCAATGTCTGATTTCCCCCCCCAGCGGTAAGGCGAGGTGTCATGGTAGTTAGCGTTTGTGATGATGGCCTCGCCGCTCTTGATGCGTGTCCGTAGATCATACTTGACAATGTTTCGTGTGCGTTCTTTGTTGTAAAACACGGCACCGTCGTACACAACAAACCCTGTGCCGTCAACTCTGTTGGGCAACCTGTTGAGAGAGAATCGCATGAGTGGTGCAAAGAATTCAGAAGAACAAGTCAATTCATCTACTCTGCATGACACAATCCTAAAAGATGGCCTCACTGTGAGCAAGCTGACGCCACAGTGGGACCACTGCTATCACCACCCATATACACATGAAAAGCCAATAAATCAATACAGCAGCAGATGCTATTTGATCATCCATGACAGTGGGAGGCGGCCTCACTTGTAGGTGGTGGTGGCTCGGTTCTGTTTGAAGTCTTCCCAGGAGGCATACTCATACAACATGTCGGTGCGATAGGGGGTCCAGGGCATGATGTACAGACGGTCTCCAGACTGCAGCGGGTCCTTACACCACGCCCCTGCCTGGTGCTCCGCTTCCTGCAGAGAGCTGGCTGCCTGAACCCGCAGCAGCGTCCCCGGACACACAAAGACTGGAGCAGAGGAGGTGTGTTGAAGCAGAGAGGAAGAGAATAAAGGAAGAGATAGAAAATTAAAACAAAGCATTGTAAAAATGAAAGATATTATGGAGATGGCAGGGGAGGGAGAGGAAATGGGGAAAAGGCAGAAGACCATGGACTATAGATCAGGAGAGAGAAATGGAGGGGACGGAGGAAAGATGTGAGTAGATAAAAGTAAGTTGAGAATTAAAAAGGAGACAAAGAGTAGGAGGAGAATGGGAGCGAGTGGGAGAGTGTGGAGTGAGGTGAGGTACAATATCAGATTTAAAATGAAGGAACATATAAAAGCTCATTTGTAGAACATCAGCATTGTGGTCGGAAAGCGTCTGGATATGATAAATGGGAGATTTCTCTGTGCCGCCGTGGCTTAGATGCAGCCTCTAATCTAATTTATCTTGGCCTACTTTGTATTTGATTGTGCATTTTCTATTTCAAAGGCTTCTGCCTCTCTGCTCTGCCACTGGGTGGTAAAACAGTAATTGTGCAGCTTGTTTTATTAGGACTCAAATTTGGCTCTCAGTCAAGAGTAATGCCTCAAAGAACAAAGCATCCTGGGGTAAAGATGTGAGTTTGGACAGGCCTCCACTTCTTCCGCAACAGAAAATCTGCTTCACACACCCACACGCACAAATGCACAAACAACAGTCCCCATTTCAAACAGACATAGATGCACACACAAACATACATGGGAACCCTTGCACGCTATCAGTATAACAAACAGGCACACACACAGAGGATGTCTACTTTAGGTGGAGGTCATCCACTGGGGACTGGTGTAAATTGGCTGGCTGACGCAGTGTGTCCCTGCCTGATACAGAGAGTGGCCTGGGACCACTGGGCATGTCAGGTGATATATGAGGAAAGCTGCTGGCATCCTCACCACTCTGACATCACAGGGGTACCGGCGACAGAGAGAGAGAGAGAGAGAGAGAGAGAGAGAGAGAGAGAGAGAGAGAGAGAGAGAGAGAGAGAGAGAGAAAGAGAGAGAGTTGGAGGCACTACAGAATAAAACAGCTGAGGAGTCCCCACGTCTACTCTGCCAGTTTATTTATGTGGCTCTCTGGCTTGGGGTTGCGACAGAACCAGACACCTGCTGGTCACCTCATGATTGAACGCATCTCTGAACTAATTGGACACTGCAGGGGTATTTGGACACAGATGACATACAGCACACATGGAAGCACAGACACACACACACACACACACCCGCAAACCATCCCAATACACACAAGGACAGAACACGACATGCATGCACACACGAACATTGACTGTCACACAGTGACTGTTAGAGTGATGGATCAGTGTAGGCTAAACTGTTTTGAATATCGCATGGAGTCTGGAGCAGAAGGAGAATCATAATAGAGAGATGGAGGAGCTTTCTCTTTTTTGCTGTCTGTCGTGATGCTGTTGTTGTTAGTGGCTGCTGATCTGTGGTGCTGGGCCACTTAGGAATTAGCCTGTTCTGTCTGAGGGGGTCCAACAAGGATTGAGACCGGCAGCCAAACAGGAATCTAATCAAGCTCAGGCATAAACAAACACTCTGAATACAAACTCTTCACAGGGAGGAGGCTTGTCATGCTTCATTGTCAAACCAAAATGCTCCCTTAAAAGCAGGGACGCCTGAGGTGTTTGCTTTGCAAATATGAACGTGGGTGACGGAAATATGCAAAATAATGTTCAGAGCAAATGTTAAATCTGGCACTTTCAGACAGCTGAACAATTAATTTCTTGACTTACATCTATGCCAACTCTCCCTCACCACACAGTAGACTGACATTTTCATCAATCCGGACACAGCATGAGTTCACTGAAAATAAACGGAAGTTGTGCTCCAAAGCATTGCAAATAAAGGCCTTAAAGGGTGAGGTATTATCGGAGCAGAAAGCAATAGAGTGGAAAAAAACAACCACTAAAAGTAGGACACTGCCTCAAAAGTAAAATGCTACTGTAAATAGAGAAATAAACAGCACGCAGTGTCTCTGCGTGTAGGTGACCCATAAACAAAGCCACTAACACTCTGCCTCAAGGTAGAATAAAGGACAAAGAAACACAAACATGCAAGCCTGTTCAGTCACCAACAAAGGATGAACAACCAAAGAAAAGCAAAGTATTAATATGAACACTCGCCTCCAACTTATCTGATGCTACGATACAGTGAAACGGATATATATTACAGTAAAGAACATCAAATCTGTTGGAGTGCCAATGGACTGAAAGCTGAGCCTATGGCTGGAATTTATCATAAAGGTCACAGAAGGAAAACCTAATAGTCACGTCTCCAAAATGTGATATTACTTGACTAATGTGGTTGGTTTCAGTGTGTGAAGATATGGTGGTGCATGACTCACTTTGCTGCTGTTGTCTTTATCAAGTTGTACCTTGCACCTTCAAGCTAAATAACATAGAAGAAATATAACCCAGCCATTGTAAACGTACTAGTTTTTGTGTTTTTGATACAATACCGCAAATATTAGTTGAATCTTTGGATGCCAGTTTAAAAGCAATAATAGAATTTTAGGATTAGATTTGGAGCTTTAGAGGAAGAGGGGTAATGCACGACTGGCTTTAAGTAAGTGACAAAAATGCTCTACAATCTATCAC